>NC_071120.1:1297500-1302500 GCF_024256425.1 Clarias gariepinus | reverse complement strand
CATGTCATTAGTTATTACAGTAATGTGTGTGTGTGTGTGTGTGTGTGTGTGTGTGTGTGGTTATTACAGTAATGTGTGTGTGTGTGTGTGTGTGTAACTCTAACATGTCATTAGTTATTACAGTAATGTGTGTGTGTGTGTGTGTGTGTGTAACTCTAACATGTCATTAGTTATTACAGTAATGTGTGTGTGTGTGTGTGTGTGTGTGTGTAACTCTAACATGTCATTAGTTATTACAGTAATGTGTGTGTGTGTGTGTGTGTGTGTGTGTAACTCTAACATGTCATTAGTTATTACAGTAATGTGTGTGTGTGTGTGTGTGTGTGTGTAACTCTAACATGTCATTAGTTATTACAGTAATGTGTGTGTGTGTGTGTGTGTGTGTGTGTGTGTGTAACTCTAACATGTCATTAGTTATTACAGTAATGTGTGTGTGTGTGTGTGTGTGTGTAACTCTAACATGTCATTAGTTATTACAGTAATGTGTGTGTGTGTGTGTGTGTGTGTGTGTGTGTGTGTGTGTGTAACTCTAACATGTCATTAGTTATTACAGTAATGTGTGTGTGTGTGTGTGTGTGTGTGTGTGGTTATTACAGTAATGTGTGTGTGTGTGTGTGTGTGTGTGTGTGTAACTCTAACATGTCATTAGTTATTACAGTAATGTGTGTGTGTGTGTGTGTGTGTGTGTGTGTAACTCTAACATGTCATTAGTTATTACAGTAATGTGTGTGTGTGTGTGTGTGTGTGTAACTCTAACATGTCATTAGTTATTACAGTAATGTGTGTGTGTGTGTGTGTGTGTGTGTAACTCTAACATGTCATTAGTTATTACAGTAATGTGTGTGTGTGTGTGTGTGTGTGTGTGTGTGTGTAACTCTAACATGTCATTAGTTATTACAGTAATGTGTGTGTGTGTGTGTGTGTGTGTGTGTAACTCTAACATGTCATTAGTTATTACAGTAATGTGTGTGTGTGTGTGTGTAACTCTAACATGTCATTAGTTATTACAGTAATGTGTGTGTGTGTGTGTGTGTGTGTGTGTGTAACTCTAACATGTCATTAGTTATTACAGTAATGTGTGTGTGTGTGTGTGTGTGTGTGTAACTCTAACATGTCATTAGTTATTACAGTAATGTGTGTGTGTGTGTGTGTGTGTGTAACTCTAACATGTCATTAGTTATTACAGTAATGTGTGTGTGTGTGTGTGTGTAACTCTAACATGTCATTAGTTATTACAGTAATGTGTGTGTGTGTGTGTGTGTAACTCTAACATGTCATTAGTTATTACAGTAATGTGTGTGTGTGTGTGTGTGTGTGTGTGTAACTCTAACATGTCATTAGTTATTACAGTAATGTGTGTGTGTGTGTGTGTGTGTGTAACTCTAACATGTCATTAGTTATTACAGTAATGTGTGTGTGTGTGTGTGTGTGTGTGTGTGTGTGTGTAACTCTAACATGTCATTAGTTATTACAGTAATGTGTGTGTGTGTGTGTGTGTGTGTAACTCTAACATGTCATTAGTTATTACAGTAATGTGTGTGTGTGTGTGTGTGTGTGTGTGTAACTCTAACATGTCATTAGTTATTACAGTAATGTGTGTGTGTGTGTGTGTGTGTGTGTGTGTGTGTGTAACTCTAACATGTCATTAGTTATTACAGTAATGTGTGTGTGTGTGTGTGTGTGTGTGTAACTCTAACATGTCATTAGTTATTACAGTAATGTGTGTGTGTGTGTGTGTGTGTGTGTGTGTGTGTAACTCTAACATGTCATTAGTTATTACAGTAATGTGTGTGTGTGTGTGTGTGTGTGTGTAACTCTAACATGTCATTAGTTATTACAGTAATGTGTGTGTGGTGTGTGTGTGTGTGTGTGTGTGTAACTCTAACATGTCATTAGTTATTACAGTAATGTGTGTGTGTGTGTGTGTGTGTGTGTGTGTGTGTGTGGTTATTACAGTAATGTGTGTGTGTGTGTGTGTGTGTAACTCTAACATGTCATTAGTTATTACAGTAATGTGTGTGTGTGTGTGTGTGTGTGTAACTCTAACATGTCATTAGTTATTACAGTAATGTGTGTGTGTGTGTGTGTGTGTGTGTGTAACTCTAACATGTCATTAGTTATTACAGTAATGTGTGTGTGTGTGTGTGTGTGTGTGTGTGTAACTCTAACATGTCATTAGTTATTACAGTAATGTGTGTGTGTGTGTGTGTGTGTGTAACTCTAACATGTTTAGTTATTACAGTAATGTGTGTGTGTGTGTGTGTGTGTGTGTGTGTAACTCTAACATGTCATTAGTTATTACAGTAATGTGTGTGTGTGTGTGTGTGTGTGTAACTCTAACATGTCATTAGTTATTACAGTAATGTGTGTGTGTGTGTGTGTGTGTGTGTGTGTGTGTAACTCTAACATGTCATTAGTTATTACAGTAATGTGTGTGTGTGTGTGTGTGTGTCGTGTGTGGTTATTACAGTAATGTGTGTGTGTGTGTGTGTGTGTGTGTGTGTAACTCTAACATGTCATTAGTTATTACATTAATGTGTGTGTGTGTGTGTGTGTGTGTGTGTGTAACTCTAACATGTCATTAGTTATTACAGTAATGTGTGTGTGTGTGTGTGTGTGTGTAACTCTAACATGTCATTAGTTATTACAGTAATGTGTGTGTGTGTGTGTGTGTGTGTGTAACTCTAACATGTCATTAGTTATTACAGTAATGTGTGTGTGTGTGTGTGTGTGTGTGTAACTCTAACATGTCATTAGTTATTACAGTAATGTGTGTGTGTGTGTGTGTAACTCTAACATGTCATTAGTTATTACAGTAATGTGTGTGTGTGTGTGTGTGTGTGTGTGTACTCTAACATGTCATTAGTTATTACAGTAATGTGTGTGTGTGTGTGTGTGTGTGTAACTCTAACATGTCATTAGTTATTACAGTAATGTGTGTGTGTGTGTGTGTGGTGTGTAACTCTAACATGTCATTAGTTATTACAGTAATGTGTGTGTGTGTGTGTGTGTAACTCTAACATGTCATTAGTTATTACAGTAATGTGTGTGTGTGTGTGTGTGTGTAACTCTAACATGTCATTAGTTATTACAGTAATGTGTGTGTGTGTGTGTGTGTGTGTGTGTGTGTAACTCTAACATGTCATTAGTTATTACAGTAATGTGTGTGTGTGTGTGTGTGTGTGTAACTCTAACATGTCATTAGTTATTACAGTAATGTGTGTGTGTGTGTGTGTGTGTGTGTGTGTGTAACTCTAACATGTCATTAGTTATTACAGTAATGTGTGTGTGTGTGTGTGTGTGTAACTCTAACATGTCATTAGTTATTACAGTAATGTGTGTGTGTGTGTGTGTGTGTGTGTGTGTAACTCTAACATGTCATTAGTTATTACAGTAATGTGTGTGTGTGTGTGTGTGTGTGTGTGTGTGTGTGTGTGTGTGTGTGTGGTTATTACAGTAATGTGTGCGTGTGTGTGTGTGTGTGTGTGTGTGTAACTCTAACATGTCATTAGTTATTACAGTAATGTGTGTGTGTGTGTGTGTGTGTAACTCTAACATGTCATTAGTTATTACAGTAATGTGTGTGTGTGTGTGTGTGTGTGTGTGTAACTCTAACATGTCATTAGTTATTACAGTAATGTGTGTGTGTGTGTGTGTGTGTGTGTAACTCTAACATGTCATTAGTTATTACAGTAATGTGTGTGTGTGTGTGTGTGTGTGTGTGTGTGTAACTCTAACATGTCATTAGTTATTACAGTAATGTGTGTGTGTGTGTGTGTGTGTGTAACTCTAACATGTCATTAGTTATTACAGTAATGTGTGTGTGTGTGTAACTCTAACATGTCATTAGTTATTACAGTAATGTGTGTGTGTGTGTGTGTGTGTGTGTGTAACTCTAACATGTCATTAGTTATTACAGTAATGTGTGTGTGTGTGTGTGTGTGTGTGTAACTCTAACATGTCATTAGTTATTACAGTAATGTGTGTGTGTGTGTGTGTGTGTGTGTGTAACTCTAACATGTCATTAGTTATTACAGTAATGTGTGTGTGTGTGTGTAACTCTAACATGTCATTAGTTATTACAGTAATGTGTGTGTGTGTGTGTGTGTGTGTGTGTAACTCTAACATGTCATTAGTTATTACAGTAATGTGTGTGTGTGTGTGTGTGTGTGTAACTCTAACATGTCATTAGTTATTACAGTAATGTGTGTGTGTGTGTGTGTGTGTGTGTGTGTAACTCTAACATGTCATTAGTTATTACAGTAATGTGTGTGTGTGTGTGTGTGTGTGTGTGTGTAACTCTAACATGTCATTAGTTATTACAGTAATGTGTGTGTGTGTGTGTGTGTGTGTGTGTGTGTGTGTAACTCTAACATGTCATTAGTTATTACAGTAATGTGTGTGTGTGTGTGTGTGTGTGTGTAACTCTAACATGTCATTAGTTATTACAGTAATGTGTGTGTGTGTGTGTGTGTGTGTGTGTGTGTGTAACTCTAACATGTCATTAGTTATTACAGTAATGTGTGTGTGTGTGTGTGTGTGTGTGTAACTCTAACATGTCATTAGTTATTACAGTAATGTGTGTGTGTGTGTGTGTGTGTGTGTGTGTGTAACTCTAACATGTCATTAGTTATTACAGTAATGTGTGTGTGTGTGTGTGTGTGTGTGACATGTGTGTGGTTATTACAGTAATGTGTGTGTGTGTGTGTGTGTGTAACTCTAACATGTCATTAGTTATTACAGTAATGTGTGTGTGTGTGTGTGTGTGTGTAACTCTAACATGTCATTAGTTATTACAGTAATGTGTGTGTGTGTGTGTGTGTGTGTGTGTAACTCTAACATGTCATTAGTTATTACAGTAATGTGTGTGTGTGTGTGTGTGTGTGTGTGTGTAACTCTAACATGTCATTAGTTATTACAGTAATGTGTGTGTGTGTGTGTGTGTGTGTAACTCTAACATGTCATTAGTTATTACAGTAATGTGTGTGTGTGTGTGTGTG
>NC_071120.1:1167500-1285000 GCF_024256425.1 Clarias gariepinus | reverse complement strand
GTGTGTGTGTAACTCTAACATGTCATTAGTTATTACAGTAATGTGTGTGTGTGTGTGTGTGTGTGTGTAACTCTAACATGTCATTAGTTATTACAGTAATGTGTGTGTGTGTGTGTGTATGACTCTAACATGTCATTAGTTATTACAGTAATGTGTGTAAATCTACACTCTTTCTTTATATTACTTTATTCTCTTCTCTTTTATTAACTCACTCACTTTACACTCTTTATACACTTCAGATCAATAACATACAACATCATACTCACTGTCTGTGTGTGTGTGTGTGTGTGTGTGTGTGTGTGTGTGTGTGTTAGAAGGAGCGCATTCCAGATCTGAGACTCTGTGGAGTATTTAGTGGAGAAGTGCCCAAGTTCCCACCCCCACATTTCTCTCAGTGTCTAGTGTCTTTCTTTCTCCATTTCTCTTTTTCTTTTTTGCTCTCCATCTCATTCTTTTCTCCTTTAAGGTCAGCTGGAGCTTTCATGAACAGTGATTGTTGCTGAGGTAGAATGTGGAAAATAACTTTAATCCCCCATATAGAACAGCCTGTTAATCACTCTCTGAACAGTGTGACTATTAGCAGCCCTTCTTATGTGCAGGTGTGTTTGTACACTGGCAAGAGCAGTGTGAGATTCATTCAGGAGCTTTTGGTTTTCAGTGTGTCCTAACTGGCCAAAGGGAAAACTATGCAGATATCACCACAATGATCTGCCTAACACTGATAGTGTTATTTCTTTTCACTTGTGGTGCGGGTAAACATGCATGGAGTGTAAAATCTTGTGTGTGTAAATGAATTTCATTTAAAAAGGTTGATTGAGAAAACTGGAAATAAAGACTTGACTCTTGGAAACACTCATTCTGTAATTATCCTCATTCTCTACAGACGAGTGCCTTTCCCACTACCGCGAGAGTCGACATTCACACAGTGGCCACGCCCCCACTCCTTCTGATTCTAGCAGCTGTTTTGCTCCAGTTAAGACAGAAATGTTCCCACACTTAGGAGATTTTTGCTCGTGAAGGTGTTCACCACCGCTATTACTCACTTTATTCAAGTAAACCTTATACATGTACATCAGATCCTTCACAGTCTGTGCAAAAATCAAGCGTGATGATGACATCGTCACAGTTAAATTTGTTGTCAACTAATTTGATTGTCGATTTTTCGAGTCAGAAAATGTACAATAATTATGATATTTACATGACAGTCTGGACTTTACCTGCCCCAGACGGCTTCTCTCCCCCACCAGGTCAGCCTGCTGTTCTTGGTGTTATTTTAGGTTATACAGTGTTTCCCACAGTGTGAAATCTACTTGCAGTGTTACCCAGCGGAGCGGGTCGGCATCACCTGCAGTACAGCAGTGGGTTTTGATTTATTCGATAGTTATATTAATTTCACATTTCAGAGATCCAACCATCAAACCTTTTAGACATTTTTCACATTGCTATATATATATATATATATATATATATATATACACACACTACCGTTCAAAAGTTTGGGGTCACTTGCAAATTTCTTTGTTTTTGTTTAGTGATTTATTTTCTACATTCTACAACAATACTGGGGATTTCAAAACTATAAAATAACACATATGGAATTAGGTAATTACGTAACAACAACAAAAACAACAGGTAGTTGTTATTTTAAGACACAGAGGTCGGCCTTTCTGTAATAGTTCTTGCAAGAACAGTATTGTGTCAAGTGCATTTGCAAAATCCATCAAGCACCGTAATGAAACTGTCTCTCATGAAGGCCGTCCCAGGAGGGCGTTTTTTTAATCTCTCATTGAGCAGTGCTGTGTTGCGGCATGGATCCATGCTCCTTTAGTTTTATTAATCTTCCTGGGTTTTATAAAGGAGACCTGTTTAGGGTGTGTCTCTGCAGAGCATGTGTGATCATCAGTACACACTTCTTATTCTGCCAGAGCTGGCAACCAACAGTTAGTGTAATTAACAGGGGTGAAAGTAGTTTAACTATTAAACTACATAAGTATTATATATAAATATACTCATAGAAATATATAAATAGTGTTCTTTAAATGAAGGATGTGTTTGTGTGCTGTGTGTGTGTGTGTGTGTGTGTGTGTGTGTGTGTGTGTAAACCACATGAATGTTGTGTTTGTGTGTTTAAAGATTTTGTGTATATTGTGTTTGTGTAAATGTTTTGTGTACACTGTGTGTAAGTATAGTGTGTGTGTGTGAGTACTGTGTGGTGTGAGTGTGTACACTATGTGAGTATCTGTTTAAATGTTTGTGTACTGTGTGCTTACACTTTGTGTGTGTGTGCACTGTATGTTTGTTACTGGATAGATTGTTTTGTGTGAAGTATTACACTTCGTTACATTTTAAATCCCATTGGTTACTGAGTAAATATGTCAAGGATATAAATTCTATGGCATCCATCTCCTGCGTAGTGCTGTAGGCCCTGCAGTGAACAATGATCAGGAGAACAAACTGGTGCTGAAATCATAAAGATGGTAGAGACGAGTGAGTCAGACACCAGTGGTGCAGCTGAAAGCAGATCTGTTTTAAATGTCGTGTGTTAGTTTTATTACATTATTGCACTTTCACTGGTGAAAATTCTCCTTTAATTATAAACAACTAATAGATTTATAATTCACTATACTGTTAGAACATGATCTAAGATACTTTTAAATAATAAATAAAATAAATTTTAAATGAGATAAGTTTTACTTTTACTTAAGTAGAGTTTTAGACAGGCAATGTTACTTGTACTTACATTAAGTTAAATTACATCAAATCAATAGTATTTTTACTTAAATAGAATACTAATGCACACTTTCTGGCTTTGGTTTGTACAGTAAATGTGTGTATATGTATTTAATGTAATGTAATGGTGTGTGTGTAAGAGAGTGAGTGTGTTTGTAGACTATGTCTGTGTATGTAGTGTACTGTAATTGTGTGTGTGTTGAGACTGTGTATGTTGAGAGAGTGTGTGTATGTGCCTGCACTGTGTGAGTGTGTGTATGAGTGTCTTTGTATACTGATTGTATATTTATTGTGTGTGTGTGTGTGTGTGTGTGTGTGTGTGTGTGTGTGTGTGCGCGCGCGCGCGAGAGAGAGAGAGAGAGAGAGTATGAGTATGTGTATTTACACTGTGTGAGTGTATGTTCATTTACTAATACACTCCTGATCACAATCTTAAGGAAAATATTACAAGTATTCACACTTTACCCTTGTGGATCATAACCAGGTTGTAAGAACTTCTTTAAAATGCCAAAAAAAGAAATAAGAGGCAAAAAGCAGAGAGAAGACAATTTATTGAAACTGCATTTAAACTCAAACAGGCTGTTCATCAGCAGGTCAAAAGTTTAAGACCAGCACCCAAAAATACTCACAACAGAAGTAAAAGTGTCAATAAAGGACCCAGTAGTGAAAATCTCCACCGTTCTTGTTAATAACTTCAGAAACTCATTTCAGCATGTTTGATGCAACTGTTTCCAGGAGGCTGGTGGGAACTTTGCTCCATGTGGTGAAGGTGGCTTCACGAAGGGCATCCACAGTTTGGAACTCATATCCATTTTTGTAAACTTCACTTGCCATCCATCCCCAAACATTCTCAAGGGGATTTAGATCAGGGGAACATGCAGGATGGTCCAGAAGTGTAACGGTATTGTCTTGGAAGAACTCCTTCATTAGGCGTTCTGGCCTTGTGAACTGCAGCATTGTCCTGTTAAAAGACATTACCACACAGATATGGCCCCTCAGTCAAGAGAGACACCTGCTGCAACATGTCCACATGGCCAGCCGGCGTTTGACGCCCTTCCACAACCTGAAGCTCCATTTTCCCATTGCAGAAAAAAAACACCCAGATCATGATGGAGTCTCCTCCACTGTGCCGCATAAAAATCATCTCCTGTGGGATCTCCTTGTCATGCTAGTATCGTTGGAAGCTATCAGGACCATCCAGATTAATTTTTTTTTGTCCCACGTCCCATGTTTGGTGCTCCCTTGAAAATTCCAAACAGAAAAGTTTTTGGTGTGGGAGGAGGCGTGGCTTTCAAAGACATTTTTTGTTCAAGCCCTTCTCTCGGATGCTGTCTTACGGTTATTAGGCTACAGTCAGCATCAGTAAGGGCCTTAATTTTGGTCGAGGATCAGCCTGTGAAATTTATTTGAGGTCTACAACTTGATTTAATTGTCCCATAACTAAGGATTTTTTGAGAAATTTAAAATGACTGTCTTAATGCGTCCAACCTCGGCAGGAATGGTGCGCAATCCTGCCACATTCAAAAACAAAAACTTTTGACCTGCTGATGAACAGCCTGTTTGAGTTTAAATGCAGTTTCAATAAATTGCTTTCTCTCTGCTTTTTTTCTCTCGCTCTTGTTTCTTCTTTTGGCATTTTGAAGAAGTTCTTACAACCTGGTTACGATTCACCAGTGTGTAGTGTGAATACTTGTAATATTCTTACTGGCCTTAAGATCAGGAGTGTATATATGGTGTGTGTCTGTGCACTAAGAGTGTGTGTCTGTGTATGTGCATGCACTGAGTGTGTGTTTGTGTGTGTGAGTGAGTATGTTTGTAGACTGACTATATGCACTGTATGGAATGTAATTGTGTGTGTGTGTGTGTGTGTGTGTGTATCAGGAGGACCGGTCTTTTGTGGTTGCGGCGGAGAGGGCAGCGAAGATCTTCAAGGAACTCAAAGATGAAGCAACATCAAAGAGGCAGGACATCTCCTCAGAAGAACTGAACGAGATGTTTAACCATGTTGATAAGCATCTGTGGTGTATTAACTCCTGGTATGAAAAGAAGGTGATGGAGCTGAGCAGATACAAGGAGGTTCTACCTGCACAGGCCCCTAAAGCACCCCGGAATACAGACGGAGAAAAGAGCAAACTACTTGTTTAAACCACACAACATGATACAGAAGCATTTAGGATACAGGAAACATAATTTCTCTCTCTCTCACACACACACTCACACAGAGTAATGGGCAAAAAACAAAAACCCTGTATTTGAGCTAAATATTACTGAAGTCCTAAACTGAAGTCATTCATTCACATTTCTCTTTGAGTAATAGTACGAAAGTGATTTGAATATTAAACACATTGAGTTCGTATTTGCTCACTGTAACATTTAGTCGTAGTAAAAATCTCTTTTTTGTGCACATGATGTTTTCATCTGTGGTGATGTAATGCAACAGCATGTATAAATATAGTGAAGTAAAGTATCAATATGTGCTGAATCATCTTGTGGAGTAAAAGGAAAAAATATTCTTGAATGCTTCAGTCTGATATTTCGGATATTTCTTTGGGTGTGATGAGGTCATATTCAGTGTGAGTACTGATCACAGCCGTGCTAATATTCAGCGCAACAGCACGACCTCGAGTGTGACATTGCTTTTATAAAATAGACACCATTTATTAATTATATATAATTATATAATTACCAACTACAAACACCATTTATCATTAACAGATTGTAATTTTCTTCTTTATTTTACCTGTGATGCCGAGTGATACGTATAGTTAAACGTCTCAGTGCTGTTACTGTCTGTCACCACTCGTGGATCGCCTCTCGTCCAATTAGATTACTCGCTCAGGACTAACTGTTGTATAATATAAGGTCTGGTTCATAAATATTCGAACAAAGATAGGTTTTCTTTGGCACTGGGCCTCTGTACACCACCACAGTCAAGAGGTAAGAAAACAGTTTCAGTTTTTAAAGGATTTGACAAAAGTGTGGCATTAACCATTCAGGAGTTACAGATATTTTAATACATGTACGTATCCATTTTGGTGACTCAGAAATAATAGAATAAAGTAACATAAACGTAAGGATTGTTTTTAAAACTTGGATAAAAATCCTTTGCAGTGAAATCTGGGACTCATGAATATGATGAATGAACCATAAACCAAATGCTGAATTTCCTCCCTTGAGATTCAGTTCCTGTAATTTCTGAATGGTTAATGTCACACTTTCATTAAACCTCTTGAATTAAAGCTAAAAGTATCAACTTCCCTCATGTCTTTGAGTGTTTATTATCAAATTCAGTGCGGTGGTGTACAGAACCCAAATGTCAAACTCATTATTGTTTTAATATTTATGAATCTGACTGTACATTATAGAATTATTTACTTTTATGTTAATGACATTACAGTATAAAAACATTTACTCTTATGTTATATTACATTATAGAAACATTGTAACCAGCTGTAGAATTGTTTTATTAGAGTTTATAATAATCTTTGATCTTTATGTTACTGTGTAGGAGACTAACAGAACTGTATTATGTATGTAATAACGTGTGTGTGTGTGTGTATTGAAGCACTTCTTATTCTGTGAAGCGTGAAACAGTAAAGTTGAGCTGTTCAGTTCGAGCAGTAATTAGAGAAGAAGAGTTATTACAGCTTGTGTGTGAATAATCTCTAACGTTACTTTATTATTTGGTGTGTAACCCGAGGTCAGAATGGACCTCAGCATGTCCTGCCTTCAGTCTCTTTATGTGAAATACAATCACAGTGTGTCTCAGCTAACATTACACATCTATATATTTTACATCACAAGCTAGAGTTATTAACGCTGTTCCTGATTTTTGTGTGATGCTCTCATTGTAACACAGTGAAAAGTTACATTTGTCTGTCAGCTTTTTAAATAAAGTGATGTTTATCTGCACTTGTGTTCGTCCCTGATGTTATTCACATGCAGAGTTGAGAAATTCAAAACATACATCAGTATTATGTGATTTGATCACTGTTAATTATATTTTTATTTGTTAAATTAATACATTTAAAGGTGTGTTAATATGAAATGCTCTCCTGAAAACAAAAGCTTAAGGTTTAAAATCATGGATAAGTTTAAAAAGTACAGGTAGTCCCTGACTTATAAACACTTAAGTTACGAATTTCTGCAGATTCAAACAGACTGCGGTTCACATCTAACATTCATAGATGTGAACAAAGTATCTCACGTGTATTGTACAAAAATAGACGGATTCAATTCAGGATTCAAAGATCTTTATTAATCCTAGAGTAAAATTGCTTAAATCTTTAGAGTCCTGTACACAACCTGTAAATTAAATGTTATTTTAATCTGAATTTTATGGATCTGCACAAAATAGTCTAAGTTGGTAAAGGGAAATGAGAAAAATATATATAAAAAAGAATAAAAAAAAAAAGAAATATTTTCTGCAACACCAAATATTTGATGATCCCCTGGAGTACCTTCAAATTGAATGAACTTGGTACCACAACTAACCTGCCAAGAGAGGACCGTCCACCAAAACTCACAAACTGTACAAGGAGGGCATTAATCAGAGAGGCAGCACAAAGGTAACCCTGAAGGAGCTGTAGAATTCCACAGCAGAGACTGGTGTATCTGTGCATGGGATCACCATAAGCAATACACTCCATCAACCTGGGCTTTATGGAAGAGTTTCCATAAAAAAGCCAAAAGACATGTGTGCGACTCCTCAAATGTATGAAGGAAGGTGCTCTGGTCAGATGACACTAAACTTTAACTTTTCAGTCACCAAGGATAAAGCTATGTCTGGCATAAACCCAACACATCTCATCAAACCCAGAACACCATCCTGGTGGTGGCAGCATCATGCTGTGGGGATGTTTTTCAGCAGCAGGGGGGGGGAGTAGGGGGGGGAGTACTTTTGCAAGCCACTGTATAACATTGCAAGGCACTGTATATGTGTTTTATATGTTTACTGATTATATTTGCGATGTACTATATTCTTTTAGAATACAATACAATGAAATACAATCTGTATATAGAAGATTTAAATATATTTGTGAAACACTAAAGTGTACGTTTGTCACTAGGAGAAGTAATAAATTTCTGTACACACACACACACACACACACACACACACACACACACACACACACACACACACTAGTAGAGTGTATCCCTCAGCACCGGGTGTTACAGTGACATTACAGTAATGATACAGTGATTGTGGTGATTTGAGGTGAACAGGAGGAGAACGGATCTGTGTGTGTAACACATTTATGAGCAGGGGCTTAAAAGGTTTTTAAGGTTTTTATTGCTGGATGGCAATGACATCTTTAGCAGCGAGTCACACGCTCAGGGAGACGAA
This sequence comes from Clarias gariepinus, assembly GCF_024256425.1. Classification (NCBI taxonomy): domain Eukaryota; kingdom Metazoa; phylum Chordata; class Actinopteri; order Siluriformes; family Clariidae; genus Clarias; species Clarias gariepinus. The sequence goes on along the minus strand of NC_071120.1, from coordinate 1,276,923 downwards.
AGTGTGAGAGCACGAGGAAGAGTGAGACATCAGGACTGTGAAGTTCACACGGTGAGATTATTCCATATTGTAACAGCTTCATAATGCACTGAAGTGTGTGTGTGTGTGTGTGTGTGTGTGTGTGTGTGTGTGTGTGTGTGTGTGAGAGAGAGAGAGAGAGAGAGAGAGAGAGAGAGAGACTCTGTGTGATTTGTAGTAAGGTGTGTAGGTGTGAGAAAGAGGCAGTGTAAAATGTCAGCTGGAGCTGAGACAGTACACACACACATTATCATGTGTGTGTTTCAATAAAATCCTCTCATCCATAATGCTGTAAGTGAGTGTAAAGGGAGAGCAGTGCGTGTGAGGAGCTGTGATTATATTTACATATAACATGTACAGTACTGAACACTTGGCCACGCCCTCTCTGTCACACATCAACAGTCTGATCAAAGAGCTCTACTTATGGGTTTTACCCTGATACCAGGGGTGTGTATTACACACTGCACACTACAGGGAGTCCAAAACTCTCAATGCGGAGAGGAAATTGAGAGTTATGAGAGAAATATTGCTTTAGTTACAAAACCTGTACATCACTTTTGTTTTTGTGTTTATGAGTGCTCTTTTACACATGATGAGCACTTCAATTCAATTCAGTTCAATTCAGTTCAATTAATTTGTATACAGATGTTACTCACCCAGAATTACACTGCTACTGTTTCGGCACCCGGATGGCGGCATTAGGGTTTTGCTTATACCTGCTAGGTGGCGCTATAACCTCAGACTGAGGCCTCAATCTCTCAAGCATTGATGAGCTGCAACTCATCGACAGTTGCACATGATACTGTAGCATATAAATTCAGGCCAAACATTGTAATTAAACATTAAATGCATAATCAGTACTAAAATTACAGATTTAGAATTTAAATTAAATATAGTCATTTCTTATCTACAGTACATCGCATTTAATGAAAGTAAACGTTAACACAGTGAGACTTTGGATTTTATCATGTGTAATTAGAAAATCCACAGAACGTTTTGTGTCATCTTATACTTTGTGTTTTTTTTTTTTATCTATAGTAGATTTATTAACTGAAATAAATGAAACTTAATCACCATAAAATTCAAACATAAACCGATGTCAGTCAGCAGCGTTGGTATTTTGGCATTCTTATGATAAGAAAGAAATGCAGTATGGTGTTTTGATCATCATAATTTTTTTTTATAAATAATGAAAAAAAAAAATTAAATATACATTTCTACATTCCAGTGCATCACCTCCCAGGATGCTACTTCGTGGAGTAAGTTCCTGCCATTAGTAGAGTACGCCCACAACTCCCAGGTCTCATCATTGACCAGCCTGTCTCCTTTCCAGTGCTGCTTAGGGTTTCAGCCACCACTGTTCCCATCCCAGGAGGAGGAGGTCAACGTTACTTCCGCCCAAACCTTCATCCGACACTGCAAAAGGACCTGGTTGCATGCAAGGAAAACGCTATTGCACGTTGGCAAGAAGTACAAGGAACAAGCAGACTGCAGGTGCTGCCCTAAGTAAAGAGTGGGGCAGAGAGTATGGTAGTAATTTCTATTTGGTTTTATGTGATTTCACTTACTTTTAGGTACCCATTGGAACATAATTGTCATTCTCTGTAGTCAATTTGAGAAGTGCTTGCCTAGGAATCCAAGCTATACATAGGATGGGGAATTGTACGTGCAAAATCTAACCATATAAGGCCTCCTGGAATGTGCTTGCCCAGGAAGGTGAGGTATACATAGAACGGGGGAATTTAAAGAAACCCAGCTGTTGTGGAACATCACTGTATACTGAATACTCCATTGTATCAGAGGGTATTTAAACGAAAAGCGCTCAGAGTTCAGTGTGACACTGCAGTCTCCCCCGGCCGTTATTGCATGATAAATAAAGGTCGTTATCTTCTGAAAACCAAAGCCTGAGTCTTCAATTAATTTCCACGACATCTTGGCGCTGCGAGCAGGGTGGAAAAGGGGCAAAGGTGACTGATCAGCATGGGCTTCCTTGGCGAGCAGCACAAACATGTGGCCACGTACAAAGGTAAGCAATTTTTGCTTATGTACTTAGTTTGTGTTGTTCGCTGGGATCACCCGTGTTGGTAAGAATGCCTTTAAAGTCCTCTCCAAATTAAGTAGTTTTGGATGGGCTTTGTTTTCAGGAAAGAATGCATGCATCAGCTTACAGTACCAACTGTTATACTGATAGTAATTTGATAAATTAAGCATGCATTGGTCTGTTATGTTGTCAAGAGGGCTTTGATTAGATGGCAGCATGACAAGACAAGTATGAGAGAGCGCATTTGGGCATCTATTTGTGTTAAAGAGAGAGAGTGGCTCGGTATTAATCTGTACCCATTGTCAAGAGGGCCTTGATGGATGGCAATGGGAAAGAAGCAGTTAATAAGGAATTGCGCTTAATTAGTTATACTGCTTGTGTAAGGGTACACAGCAGCTAAATATTTATAAATAACGTTTTATGAGGAGCGTACAGATGTATGTCGATAATGTGTAGCCACCGAAAAATTATTGTATGAGGCTGGTGGTGAAATTTTATATAGATATCTTTTTTATGAGCAATATACGAAAGTATATGAATTTATATTAATATCTAAGTATGAGGAGCACCGCTGTGTGCCATAAAGTTAAAGGCAATTGCAATTGGTTGTGTCTAATTGATGTTGTGTCTGTCTAAAACTGTCTGAATGCAAGGGAGCTCTTTGTGTGCCTGTGTGAGAGAGAGAGAGAGAGAGAGAGAGAGAGAGAGTCTGGTTTAGTGATATTATAAGCTGTGTCCAGAGAACAGGGCTGGACCCCTGAGCAGAGGGGGGACAGCTGCTGCCAGACCACAGGCCTGTGTGTTTGAAGGCCTTATTAAAAATTAATAATATATAAATAAAAATAGTAAATAAATAAATAAATAAATAAAAATTTAATAAAATAAATGGAAAAAGAAAAAGAAAAGTAGAAATAATAAAGAAAATAATAAAGAAAGTAATGAGCCCTTATTAGAATATAAGAGAGACAAGTATGGATAAATTAGCCCTAATTTCTAGAGAAAACAGGGACAAAGTACGAAGTATGAATAAAGAAATATTGTGAAGTTGTCACGGTTAACATCAGAAGGTGCCATGCGTCCAGGCTCCATTTTGTAAGTTTAGGTTCCTTTTGTGTTTCTTCGGTTCTAAACTTCATTTCTTAGAGTGCACCTCAGTCGGGTGAGCGCTCACCTGAGCTGAGGTATTATCAGTCGATTATGAATAACATTGTGTTCTAGTTGTTGGATATCTGTTGTGTTTAAGTGTTGGTTAGTTAATTCATCTGTCATTTTCCCCACACATCGCTAACCTTACTTGCTCTTGTCGATTTCTTCTTTACAATATCAGAAGAATCCGCCCATTTCTTTCTTCACAGGCTACTCAGGTGCTTGTTCAGTCCCTTGTTATTTCAAGACTGGACTACTGCAACTTACTCCTGGCAGGCCTGCCTTTGTCCACGATTCGTCCTCTGCAACTGATCCAGAATGCAGCAGCACGTCTCGTTTTTAACCTCCCCAAGTTCTCCCACACCACCCCACTCCTCCGCTCCCTGCACTGGCTTCCTGTAGCTGCCCGCATCAAATTCAAAACACTGATGCTTGCCTACAAAGCTAAAAATGGCCCAGCACCCACTTACCTCTCTGCGCTAATTACACCACGAACTGCACCACGTTCCCTCCGATCCTCCAGCACTGCTCGCCTCATCCCACCATCTCTCAGGGATCGAGGGCGGCATTCATCCAGGCTCTTTTCTGTTCTGGCACCTAGGTGGTGGAATGAACTTCCTCTAGATGTCCGTACATCAGAGACTTTGACTATCTTTAAACGACGACTCAAGACGCATCTGTTTCTCCAGTACTTGGACTAACCCCCCCCCCCCCCCCCCCCCGAGAAAAAAAAAAAAAAAGAAAAAGAAAAAAACTCAGATGTGTTGGACTAATGGTACTTAGTTATTAACCTAGTTAACCCAGTGTAAGTATGTATCCAATGTTGTAAACATTAAAGCACTTTTTGTAAGTCGCTCTGGATAAGAACGTCTGCCAAATGCCTAAATGTAAATGTAAATGTAATTGGTTGTTGAATTTTCTCTGTGTCTGTCTGTTTCATGCCATTTCCATTGTTCCTATGCCATTTAATTAAGCCACTGAAACTGATTGAATGGTATGCTTCATGTATTAGGTTGTTCTAGTGTCATATTCTCTTTGTTTCTGGATATAGTCTGTTCTGGTTAGCTCTTATAAGTTATGGTTAGCTCTTATGTTTAGGATTTTATGTTTCTCTCCTAGTCTTGTTAGCTTATGTTATATTTAGGTTCTTGTGTAGGTTAAGCTCCTTATTTAGTTCAGCTTCTGGTTGGTTTAGCTCTGGTTACGTTAGCTTCTCTTTGCTCATGTTCTGTTTCCTTTATTAAAAGACTTTTCCAAAGCATTCACCTCTGCACATATACTTATCTAAACCCCACACATAGCACTGTGTGACAGGAGTGGTGAATGTGTCTGAACCATATTAATACTGTGGCATTAATCGATTATAGATAAAAGTAGTCACTGTGGTTAAACATAGACTGTACTGGTTAGCAAGTCCTATAGTGAAATATTGTATATTAGAGGGTGGTTATCATTGTTGAGTTTTGTTAAGAAAGGAAGATAAATCTGTGATTATACAATATCGTATGTTGTAAGTAAATTTAGTCACTAAGTAAGTGCATAATCAGAAAATTAATCAAGAATATTTAAGTTGTGGTGACATAGACTATCAAGCATAAGGGCAGCCTCTCCGGTGGATGCATTAGTGTTGAAATATCCCTTGAGTGGGGATCTCATAACTAAGATCTCGAATAAATGGCAAAAGAGAACTAGAGAGATAATTACAAAATGGCCAAAAGAGGGAGCATTTGATGTGGCAGTGTGTGGATAAAGAAACTGTGGAAAAATTATAAGATGGCGGCAAAAGAAGAAAAATGTGTCCAAAGAGGGTTAAAGAGACAGCAGGAGTGAGAAGTCCTAGCTTTGTTTAAGAAAGAAGGAGAGGAACAGGTACGGAAGAAAAAGCAGATGAGGAAAAAGTAAAAAAGGTTAGACAGTGAAGCACGGAATAACCGAGAGGAAGCGTTAGTTACGCCTCCCGCATATGTGCAGACAGAAGGTCAATTCCCTATGCTCAAGGGCATGGTGGAACTCACTGGTGAAATGCAGATGGAAGGGCATGTAGATTTAGAAGAAGACTACAAAGAGGCAAGTGTGAAGTCAAGAAAGAGGCAGGATAGAAAAATGGATAGAGAAGAAAGCACACTGTTAGATTGTTATGAGGAGATAAGGGCAGATCTACAGAAAGTAAAAAAGGTATATGGGAAGCAAGTGAAGGAAGGTTAGTCAAGGGCACTATAAAACCCAGACAAGTAAGAAGTAAAATGGATACCACATTAAGGAATCGGCATAGATCGTTGTACAGTGGAGAGAATGATGGTAAAAAGGATTTGTCATTTAATATGGGCAGTGGGAAACAGGGAAGGAATACTGGGAGACTTAGGCACCTAGCTCTACAATTCCCAATTTAAATTAAAGGTGCACAGAGATATTATACCGTGGGCAACTCAAGATCTCGAGGGACTTGTCAACTGCCTCCCTAACATTCACGAAGGGGCAGGAAAATGGATTAAGGTCTTAGAAGAGAAGACCTCAGGCAAGCTTCTGTTGGTGGGAACTATGAATGCAAGAGACTGAAAACCCAAAACTGTACATTCAGAAGCAGTTAAAAAGGTGGAGCAAGAAGCTGAAAAGTGATCCTGAGGGAGATGCACTGTTGTCTACACTATTCCGACACACTGTAGGAAATGCCATGCCTCAACTGGTGAAAAGTAAACTGGAGGATGTGGTCGGCTTAATCTCTAAATCATACAAAGAGTTCTGTAATCATGTCTCACATGTTGTTGAACAAAATAGAAGACAAGCAGAAGTTAAGAACTCAAGAACATGAACTGTACAGAAAACTGACTCAGTTACAGCTCAAGGAGCTTATGAAGAGAAATAAAGGAAAAGTCCAAGTTACCCTGGTAACAAAAGAAGCAGGGCAAATGTCTGTGAGAGGCCCAAACCCTTTACTGATGATCCAGCCAGCAGCAGTCACAGCAACGGCAGCATCAGCGGCACGTCCCAAGCTCACACCAGATGCCTGAACCTGACACTCATGCGAACTTTGCCCTCGGAGTATGTTGGGGGTGTGGACAGGCTGGACATAACCGATACATTTGCCTAACATATCCAGGGCCCAGCCCTCGAGGGGTGTGATGGGAGGGGAGTTGCAACGACCCCCTCGAGATCAAGTTCAAGGCCCAATAAACCCATAGATCCAAAACAGGGGTATTAGGGGTACCCGGAGAGTCCTACAGGGGAGAATCAGTTAGCTAGTTTAATAACGTATGCTGAACAAGAATCCATGTTCCATATTGAGGTAGATGGGAAAAATACACCCATGTTAGTTGAAACATGAGCAGTTTATACCTGCTTAAATTTAAGAGATGCCCGCTCAAGTCCGTCTACAATTAGCAATAAGTGTAACCAAATCTGTATTAGGCTTGAGTCAGACACCAGTTAATTACTTAAGCAGAGATGCATTATCTAAATTAGGACTTCAAATATGGTGTTCTCTAAAAGGTGTACTGTATGTTGACCTGAAAAGTATTAAAATCAAATGGCAATTAGCAGAACCACAAGTAAATGTGTATTGGATAGGGGAGCTAGAGAGGGAGTTAAGTCAAATAATTAATAAGTGGGGAAGATTCATTAAATCACAAATCCTGAAGGTACTCACTGCGGCTTTTCACTGCACAATGATGTATGACTCAACTAAGGATACTGACTTAGAACAAACATGGCAGGAAGAAACAAAAGAGCACAAGGTTAAAGTAGTTACACAGTACATCATCATCGGTAGACAAGGAGCAGCAATCAGTGTACATGAGTGATTTTGGGAAGAGGTGGTTTAATGTAACTGATTCTGTTCCTCAGGTGACATTATATGTAGGACAAAATGGCAGATCAAAGGACTTAGAACCAAGGATAAAGGAAGCTAAAGAAGTCCAGTGGAAGTCAACCATAAACCTGTTGATTTTCATTCTGCAGATGAAAACCTGTATCAAAATCTTGTGTGGTAATAACTTGATTGGTATTCCTTAGAAGGTTGTAGTCAGCCACACATCACAAACATAAATGGCATCAGCATCCGAGGTAGTTGAGACCGTTGAAGATGAATTGTTTAGGGAAATGAAGAGTCAGATCCCACCTGATTTATAGTCTCGCCATGATACAGATGTAGACCTAATTAAATCAGCCAGCCCGATTCAAGTCATCTTAAACCAAATGTAAAACTGCCCAAAATAAGATAATATCCTTTGCACCCTGAAGCAGAAGCTGGCATAAAACATACTATTAAAGGCCTGGTAAAAGCATCGGTACTAGAAGAAACAACCATATGCTGTAATACTCCAATTTTCCCGGTTATCAAGCCAGGTAAAAATAAATGGCGTGTTGTGCATAATTGTAGCAATTAATAGTATAATAGAGGATTATCCAGCAGATGTTCCAGATCCACACACTGCTAACCAATGTCCCACTCGAAGCCAAATATTTTACTGTAATTGATCTTTGTTCAGCCTTCTTCAGTATTCCAGTGATGGAAGAGAGTAGATATTTATTTGCATTTACATATGCTGGTAAACATTATATATACCAAAATGCCACGGAGGTTCAAACACTCACTGCATATATATTTCATCAGGCTTCAAAAAAGCTGATTTAGCAGATTTAATGATAGAAGGTAACCTTCTCTAGTTTATGGATGATTGCTTAATATGTTCGTCATCATTAGAAACATGCCATAGGGATTTCATTCAAGTGACTCAGTAAGTTAGCAAAAGGAGGTCATAAAGTGTCTACAACTTAACTTAAGTTGAATATTTAGGGCGGCTAATTTCACATGGTACAATAGCCATAGCGCATACTCAATTAGAAGGAATAAGTAAAGCACCATTGCCACAAACAGTAAACCAGTTGATGACCTCTCTAGGCTTAATAGGCTTTAATCCTAACTGAATTGGGAAGTGTGCAGTAAAAACGTAATGAGAGAAGAAGAACTGCAAGATTGTGCTCCAGTTAAATGGAACACAAACACGGTTAGCATTTGAATCACTCAAAAAGAAAAGTAGACAGCACCAATTTAGGTATACCTGATTATACCAAAATGTTCTATCTGTATGTGGCTAACCAAGCGGATGGATATGCCTCTGCTGTGTTGTTGCCGGAAACCTGCAGTGGAAGAAGGAAACAGCCCCTAGTTTATTACAGCACTAAGCTAGATAATGTAGCGCAAGGTTACCCACCATTCCATCAGCAGGGACTTGCAGCAGTACATTATGCATATGACAAAGCATCTACATTGACTATGGGTTAACCATTTATATACATCATAAGGTTGTAGAATTAATAGAACAAGGGAAATTGTTCTAACTCAAGATTGCATTCTAGCATATTCTTCACTACTCTCATTCTCTGACCTTACTATAAAGAGGTGTAACACAGATAACCCATCTGAATTAATTTCTTTAGCCTATGAAGGAGTGTCTCATGATTGTGTGGCAAATTCATTAGCATTTACTAGAATACGACCTGATCTTGAGTCTAAACCGATAACGGAAGCCGAAGTCACTTACTTTGTCGATGGTTCTAGCTTTAGAGACCATGGAGGAAGTCACACAGAATATGCAGTAATAAGGAAAGATGGAGAAAACTTCAAACCCATCTTATCTTAGCATACTTCACAACCATGTTCTGCTCAGTTACAGCCTATCCGCATGGGGTAGGTCATCTGTTTAGAGCAGTGTGAACGTAAGGATGGGTTGAAAGGAGTGACAGAACTCTCATTCAGCATGTTGAACAAACAAGTAAACTAATGTCTGTTAGGATGCTACCAAGATGGTTATTATGTCACTAAAGGTAACAACACACCGTAGCAGACTTAAAAGCAGAGCAGGCATCAAAGTGTCAACTGGCAGTGCAGGTGCCAATAGTCCTTAGAACCACAGCCTAAGTTGAAAGATATTACTTAGGTTCAACATCAAGCAGGTCCATACGAGCACTCGATTTAGCTCCAAAGGGGAGTTCAGAAGGATGCACAAGGTATTTGGCGTTTACATGAAAGTCTGATCATAGCACCCACAGCACGGTTAAACATATTTTGTTTCAGATGTTCGTGGATTTGACCATTGTGCTATAGAAGAGGTTGTGAGAAAAATCAAGCTGTATATAGATAATATATATATAATGTATGCTATGGATGATGAGTGTCTAGCTTCATGTAAGATATGTGCTAAGCATAATGTCAAAAACGAACAGCGACATCCGTTGGTCATATATCGGTACCAGAAGGACCTTTTAAGCACTTGGTTATAGATTATATGGAAATAATAATGCATGCTCGAGGCAAAAGGTACATGCCTGTAATAATAGACAGATTTAATAGATGGGTAGAAGCAATGCCTTCTGCAGATGAAGGGGCCAGAACAGTTATCAAATTCCTCACAAGGGAAGTGATGTCTAGGTTTGGAATTCCGTCAAAAATCTGTTCAGATAATAGATCAGTGTTCATTTAGAAAACTGTTAACAACAGTTGAGAATAAAAAGTTTTGGATATGTCTATCATTCACAGTCCCAGGGTATGGTAGAAAGAATAAACGGCACTCTCAAAGTCAAGCTTAACAATATTCGTGCTAGTACAAACCTTAACTGGGTTGATATATTACCTCTTGCATTAGTGAGCTATCGCATGCAAATTAACAGAAATACATACTTAACCCCGCATGAAATGCTAACGGGTCGACTCATGCCTGTGCAATTCTGTAGGGGGCCATATAAAGGCCCACTGCTAAAACAATTGCAATTGAAACTCAGATTATATATGATAAAGCTAACTGCCATATATAAAGCAATCTATGTGCAGGAAAAGAGCAAAAAGGCGGAGGAAGGAAAAGACATTCCATGTCCCATCGATCCAGGAGACTAGGTCTATCTATCTGTGAGTGTGTAGGAGGAAGTGGCACAAGGCTAGGAGGGAGGGGCCCTACGAAGTTCTGGCAGCCACTCCAACTGCAATTTAAGTGAAAGGCAAAACCACGTGGTATCCCTTGAACCATTACACAAGAGTCCCCAAAAAAAGTACCAGAGAAGAAGGAAAAAGAGAGGAGAACCTAACATCCTATAGTAGCAAAGTGCAAAGAAATTAAATCCTAATTGGAAAAATAACCAACTATTGGCACAAGTTGGACACCAAATTGCGCAGCGTTAAACACTCCGCTGCTCCAAATTAAGTATGAGAATCTGCTTGAAAGCAGCATCCACTTTTCATACAGATGAGACTGACTGACTGACTTTGACCAGTATTTCCCCTGACTTACCCGACATGACAAACAGTTGTACAGATTATATGTGACAATGACTCATGTCCACTATGTGGTATAAATGCAATTCTGTTTAACCAAACCTATATTACTTTCACAGATAACGCAGCAGCATTGACAATTAATTTAATTCCCTCAACAGGAAAAGTGCCCGAGAAGGAAGCAAGCTGTAAACAACTTATGACCATGTGTAATGCCACTAAACAATTATCTCTTTAATTCCAGATACAGAAATTTTATTGGAGCAGCTGATGATTGACTTTACTGTGTCTAAAGTTATAAATTACATTTATATCTAACCAAAGACTTTTAACTTAGCAGCATTTTCTAGCAACAACAGACAAAGATGGATTTTTGGACACAGTCATCAAGAATATCCTTACCTCACCCATGTGTAACTTTAATCTGAGACTTTACTGATTCATATGTTGATGCGTATCCTCAATGGCAAAGGATGGAAAACATGAGCCCATAATGAAGTGCTAGTAACCTCTCTTGTGGGCTCCAACTGACTCTCTACGATGTGCAAAGCATCTGGGTTGAAGATTCGTATATTACGACAAGGCGGTTAAAATCCTATCAACTTTTAAAATTGTACTGTGGATTTCATATTTCAATTTATACATGTTTCAATTTAGATTGTAAACGTTGTCCAACTAGTGTAATCCTAGAAAGTCACTGTATTAATTGCATTGTATGTCATGTTATTGTGTTATGGAAAGTATAATGTCATGGAGGTCAGTCTTTTACTCTTGTCCCAATCGTCAAAAGTAAGGAAAGAGACGTTTGGCTGATACTCCCCTAAAGTGCGAATACATAGGTTGGTTATTGATAAAATCCAGTGATTTGATTTAATCACCAGATTAGTGTAAGGACAACTAACACATGGATTTGCACTCTAGATTGACCAATTAATGTGGGACTTGTAAGTCCCAAAGGGGGGATATATGGTAGTAATTTCTATTTGGTTTTATGTGATTTCACTTACTTTTAGGTACCCATTGGAACATAATTGTCATTCTCTGTAGTCAATTTGAGAAGTGCTTGCCTAGGAATCCAAGCTATACATAGGATGGGGAATTGTACGTGCAAAATCTAACCATATAAGGCCTCCTGGAATGTGCTTGCCCAGGAAGGTGAGGTATACATAGAACGGGGGAATTTAAAGAAACCCAGCTGTTGTGGAACATCACTGTATACTGAATACTCCATTGTATCAGAGGGTATTTAAACGAAAAGCGTTCAGAGCTCAGTGTGACACTGCAGTCTCCCCCGGCCGTTATTGCGTGATAAATAAAGGTCGTTATCTTCTGAAAACCAAAGCCTGAGTCTTCAATTAATTTCCACGACAAGAGTCATGCTCTCCACCCGAGACATTCACTTAAAGACCATCTCTCGTAAACTCTCTCACTGATACATTGGACCCTTCACAGTCACCAAGATTGTCAACCCATGCACCATTAAGCTCTTGCTCACCCCAACTATGAGGCGGATCAGTACCAGCTACACAGTCTCGCCTCATGCCCTCATGCCCAAATAACATTCTACTGGTTCCAAAAACGAAAACTTCAACATAATTACACTGACTTGTAATTAACCACTAAAGTTTTTTTTTTCCTGGTCAGTACTGCGTTTACCGTCCATGTGCCAATGTCATGAAATGTGAACATCCTTCAGGAGTTAAAGACTGGCTTCTGCGGGAGTAATAACACTATGCTTATTATAGTGCATGGCTTTATCCAGATCCGTGAACATCTTGTCCTCGCCCTCATAGGTGATACAGAGTTGTGCAGGATACAAAATGCCGAAGTGCACACCGTCCTGTCCTCGTAAGAGTTTTTTAACCTTAGTAAATGCCGCATGAGACTTGGCCACACTTGGAGTGTAATCAGGAAATATAGCTATTTGTTCCCCATTAAAGCAAAGTGAATCTCAAGACCGGGCACAGCGCAGTACCTCCATACAGTTCTGATGGTAATGTAACTTGCCAACAATGGTGCGCGGTTTCCCTCCTTGCCTCTTGGGGCCAGAACTTCTATACGAATGGTCAATAAGGAGGTCCTTGTCCATCTGCAGAAGTTCAGTCAGTAATTTAGAAACAGACGTGGTGGAGCTTGACCCTGGTTCTTCCAGAACACCCAGAATTCAAATGTAACATCTCCGCATTTTTGGCATGCACACTCGGTCCGCGACTCGCACTAGGACCCGGAAGTTAAGCGGTCGCGAACAACGAAGCATAAAAGGAGTAAACAAACCATAGCACATCGCTCAGTCATTGAGTTTGCCCATGCCATTTCGGAATCGTACGTCAAATCGTGAGTACTTTCTTGGCTTTGCTTTCTGATTGAGTGTGTGTTTATAGGATGCGGGTTAGATTGTGTCTTTCCCTTGCTCCCCATTTGTGAGAGTCCTTAGACTAAATAGCGTGATTATCCTGCCTACTCGTGTTCTTCCATGTTTGGGTTTACCATTCATGCAACAAAGGGCTAACCGCTAAAGCTACGTCTTCTGGTCACCTAAGGTTAGTTCTTGACAAAATGACTGAGCCTTCTGCGGTGAACCCAGCGGATCATGCGCACCTCTGCGACATGGTAGATCAGCACGCCGAGCTTATCAACAAGCTAACCAGAGAGATCGCTAATCTTCGCTAATCTTCGCTCTTTGCTATCCGGGCAGGCAGCTGAGTGGGCCACGGCAGTTCTATGAGCAGATACAGACACTGCCCACTCCTACAACGAATTCACCTGCCAACTCAAACTCACTTTCGAACACCCAGCGGGCGAGGTGGAGACCGACACCAAACTCTACCATCTGCGGCAGGGGGGATCGTCCATGAGCCAGTATACAGCTGAATTCTGGACCTTTGCTGTGCAGACCAATTGGGGGGATGCTGCTCTCCGGACATCCTTCTACGAGGGACTGGCTTCACGAATAAAAGACGAGCTCGCCGGGCGAGAGCTTCCTGCTACACTGGAGGGGCTGATCCAACTCGCCCTCTTGATCAGCGCCTTCTCTCTCGCCCAAAGCCAGCCCTGAGGACCCTGCCGCCTGCACCCACCTTCTCCTATGCCACACCATGACCACCTACAGCCTTCACCACCACCACTACCGGATCTGTCGGATCTCCTGCCGTGGTTGACACCGGAGCTGGGGAACCCATGCAACTAGCACGCGCCTCCCTGACTGTGGCAGAACGCGAACAACGGTATCGAGGGGGTTTGTGTGCCTACTGTGGGTCGGCGGCACACCACCGGGCGATCTGCCCAATTCGCCCGGGAAACGACCTCTCCACCTCGACCAGCGCCACCATCTCACGCCTCACAGTCCAGGTAACCCTCCAATTTGGCCACAAACGGGTTCAAAGTACCGCGTTCATCAACTCCGGTGCTGCTGGTAACTTCATTGACTTTACCTAAGCCAAAGAATTGGAGGTAAAAATCGAGGCGTTATCCCAGCCAGTTAAAATCACTTCTGTTGATAGTCGGCCCCTTTCATCCAGCTCTATCAGCCCACCAGACCCAACCCATCATGCTCACCATAGACCAACACCAGGAACAGATTCAACTCCACCTCACATCCATCTCATCTCCTCCCATCCTCCTCGGATACCCCTGGCTGCTGCAGCACGACCCCCTCATTTCATAGAACCAAAACCGAATCCTCCAGTGGGGGCCGACCTGCACTAAACTTTGCCTATGGGCCCAGGCTGGGACGTGTTCCACGGAGTCCGAGGCCCCCAATGTCGACATCAAGGCCATCCCTCCTGCCTATCGTGACCTGGCTGAAGTCTTTTGTGAAAGAAGAGCCACCCACCTTCCACCCCATCGCCCTTACGACCTGGTGACAGAGCTTCAGCTGGGTTCTGTTCCTCCCCGCGGCCACCTCTAATCGCTGTCAGCTACCGAGACGCAGGTGATGAAGGAATACATTACCAACGCCCTTCGCCATGGAACCAACCGCTCACCAACTCAGCCCTGGACCCCCTCTCTGGTGCCACCGTGTTCACTAAGTTGGACCTCCAGAGCGCCTACAACTTGGTGCGTATCAGAGAGGGCGATGAGTGGAAAACGGCCTTCATCACTCCCACCGGACATTATAAGAGCCTTGTCATCCCATTTGGACTCTGTAACGCACCCTCAGCCTTTCAACAATTCATCAACGATGTCCTGAAAGACATGCTAGGCCGATGGGTGTTCGTCTACTTAGAGGATATTCTCATATACTCCCGCACCATCGAAGAACATATCCAGCACGTCCGGGCTGTTCTCAAGAGATTGCTCGCTCACCGAATGTACTGTAAGTTGGAAAAATGTGCTTTTTACAAGCGCTCCACCACGTTCCTAGGTTTTGTCATCTCGCCCCAGGGTGTGGCCATGGACCCGCAGAAACTAGAGGCTGTTCGTCATTGGCCCCTACCCAGGTCTTCCAAACAGCTTCAACGGTTTCTCAGGTTTGCGAACTTCTATCGTCGCTTTATCCGGGGCTACAGTACAGTTGCAGCACCACTGACCAGTCTGACCAGGCCCTCATCTCATCCCTTCCAACTCACGCCTGCTGCCATCTCTGCATTTCAAGAACTCTGTCACCGCTTCACCACCGCCCCTATTTTTCTTCATCCAGATGCCAACCAACCGTTCGTTGTGGAGGTGGACGCGTCGGATGTGGGCACCAGCGCTGTTCTCTCCCAATGAGGTCCAGACCAAAGCTACACCCATGTGGCTTCTTCTCCAAGAAATTTGACCCCACTCAGCAGCGATACGGGGTAGGGGGCCGCGAGCTGTTGGGCATAAAGTGGGCCTTGGAGGAATGGCGTCACTGGCTCCAGTGAGCCATTCATTGTCTGGACGGATCACCAGAACCTCATCACCATCAGGAGCCTCAAACAACTCAATCCATGACAGGCACGGTAGGCAGCATTATTTTTTGAACAGTTCAACTTCCGTCATACTACCCGGGGTCCAAAAACACCAAGGCTGACGCCCCGGGCGGACACCGTGCCTGTTATACCAACTTCACGCATCATTGCACCCCTCCAATGGGATTTAGAAACGAGGGTTCGCCAGGCTCAGGCTGCGGAGGCCGGGCCGGCAGTTGCACTGCCTGGACGACTCTATGTGCCCCAACCTTTAAGATCTGAGGTCCTCGAGTGGGGCCACTTCTCGCCCGTCGCTGGACACCCCGGAAACCGAAGGACTTTGCTGTTCGTGAAAGTTTAGTTAGAGCTAACCATAGTAGCGGATAAAATCAAGTGAAACATTGTACTTTTTTTTTTTTTTTTTTTATAAATTTAGTCCTGTCCAATTCTTTTTTCCCCGATTTTCTCCCCAATCTAGTCGTGGCCAATTACTTCCCGTCACTAGGAGGCTCCCACACACATCAAGGCTACTACAACCACTCAGTCGGGAGGACGAAAGCTATCCCGTGTTTCCTCCGAACCACGTGACGCGAGCCGACCGCATCTTTTCGAACTGCTCGCTCACGCACCGTTAGGGGCGGAGTAACACACTCGGAGGAAAGCGCTAGCCGCTCCTTCCGTGTGCGCGAGCTCACAGACGCCCCTGATTGGCTGTAGCGCCGTGACTAATGTGGGAGCACAAGTACCTCTCATCCCTCCCCCCTGAGAGAGCTCGGCCAATCAGCTCTCTCTGTGCCTCCGGCTGTGAGAGGAAAACAGCATCACCCGGGGTTCGAACCAGCGATCTCCGGATGATAGGGCGAGCGCTTTACCACTTACCGTGAAACATTGTACTTAAATGAATTCATAATCACAGTATTAAAATTACGGTATAAATGTAGAATTTAGAGTAAATTAAATCTTATTAGGATCGAATTCAAGCAAAGTAAATGTTAACACAGTGAGCCTTTAGATTTTATCATGTGTAATTAGAAAAGTTACGCATGTATGTTTTTCGTCATCTTATATTTTATGTTCTTTAAATTTGTAGTTAATTTATTAACTGAAATAAAGGAAAATTAATTACCATAAAAATTAAAACATTGTCAGGCTGTGCTACTGCGTCAGCAGATGTCGATGTGTTTTTGTGTGATTTAAGAATTAAATGCAGTAGGCTGTTATGATCATCATAATGTTCTTTAATAAATAATAAAAACATTTTAACAAATAATAAAAACATTTTAACAAATTACATTTTTACATCCCAGCATCCCCGTTACACTGTACGCCGGCAAAAACCTTATAAAATACAAGTGAAACATTAAACGAATTTATCATCACAGTACTAAAATTACAGTACAAATTTAGAACTTAAATATAGGGGTTTCTTAGTTTCCATCGAATTTAAGCAAAGTAAATGTTAACACAGTGAGCCTTTATATTTTATCATGTGTAACACTCGCGTAGCCAGAAAACTCTGGCTGTGTGTATCAGAAAACGTGGGTGAGTCACAGGTCAGATTAATGGGCAAAAACTATATAATAAACCTATATATGTTCATTCGTAATCATTAGTCTAGTTCTGCCCGTGCGGTGTTTCTTATCCCCACCCCCGTTAAAACGGCGTATTCAGAGGCTCGCCCGCGAGAGGTTGTGCGCGCGCGGTCCACTACACAGCTAAAACATATTTGTATATTATGACTGAGATACGACGGCTCACATCGGTGTGCGTTTCGCACAGCGCCGCAAAGACAGCGCTTATTTAACACGTATAAACCGCGGGTTCACGCGGACATTTTACTTTCACTAAAAGATTTATTCACAACCACATTTCGGCTATTCACACACATGCATTGTGCTATGTTGTTTGTAGACACTTTTACTTTTCCCCTTCTAATTTCCCCTTTGATCAAAATGCTCCCGATATGAGCCGACACGAGCTCATATCGTTTCATAAAGAGAGGCGACATATACTTGATTAAACACTGCATTTTTAAAGTGAAAGCGCGCGCGATGTGAGCGGCTTAATTATTAATAAATAAATAATTATTAAATGGTGGACATAAACAGCAAAAAGAACAATATTATTTTACTTTTGATTATTATAATCATGTTATTGAATGATTATTTGAAACTAAGGCGCTCCGTGTAGATTCATGGCACGAGTCATTTTATCCTACAAAGATTATTACGTTGTGCTCAGACCACTAAGCGTCTGTGGATTCCGTAATTGACATTTTCACCGTTTAAAATAAAAATGTTTTTACAAGCCCTTGAGCTGTTGTTTGTGCTGTTTTCTTTATTAATAATAATAACAATAGAAAGATAGAACAGATAGAAACATAGAGTCTGTCTAAACAAAATTAATTGCAGCCGTTTGCAAAATGTCCCTTTGCGCCATCTGGTGGTTATTTCACAAATTACTTTGAATTGCGACTGAATTATTTTGGCTGTTGCCGTTTGCCGCGACAGAGTGTGTGGCAGTCATAGACATTCCCCTTGAGTAACCACTGTACCATCGGCCCAACAGTTGGTCCATAGGTGTCGATGGCTATGGAGTCAAGCCAACCGTGCCATCCAACGTACCAACGCCAGCTACATCACCCAACACAGCCTTCGACACCCTCCGGGATGTTTGTATAAAGTAGGTGACAAGGTATGGCTCTCAACAAAAAACCACCATCTACACACAGAATCCCGGAAACTTTCACCAAGGTTCATCGGTCCATACCGCATCAATCTACAAATCAACCCTGTTACCTACCGGCTCCAGCTGCCTGTGGCACTCCGGATCCACCCAGTGTTCCATATTTCTCAACTAAAACCCTTCATCACTTCACCCATAATTCCACCCACGCCCCCTGCTCCTCCTCTCCGAATCATTGACGGTGGTCCCGCCTACACCTACCCTTGGGGCAGAGGTACCCAGTACCTGGTCGATTGGGAGGGCTACAGGCCAGAGGAGCGATCTTGGATCCCAGCGCGGTTCATCCTCGACCCCAAGCTCATCCGGGATACCGTCACAGGGTATCCTCCACCCAGGGGGGTACTGTCATGCACGCGAACAAGGAAGCATAAAAGGAGTAAACAAACCATAGCACATCGCTCAGTCATTGAGTTTGCCCATGCCATTTCAGAATTGTTCGTCAAATCGTGAGTACTCACTTTCTTGGCTTTGCTTTCTGATTGAGAGTATGTTTATAGGATGCGGGTTAGATTGTGTCTTTCCCTTGCTCCCGATTTGTGAGAGTCCTTACTAAATAGCGTGATTATCCTGCCTACTCATGTTCTTCCGCATTTGGGTTTACCATTCACGCAACAAAGGGCTAACCGCTAAAGCTACATCTTCTGGTCACCTAAGGTTAGTTCTTGACAATTTTCCCTTCCATATCATCATACCTGGCTTTTAGTTCGGTCAATTCTGCCTGCAGGCTCGTTATAGTAGTTTGCATTGAGACCACTTCATCCGACCATGTACACAGTCCGCCTTCCAAGTCCTTCACAAAAGACTTAATTTGGTCCATTTTTGCGAGAGTTGAACTGGTGATTTCGGCCTTAAGCGTCTGTAACTCACACTTAATGGAGTTCAGTTCTTCGATCAATGCACTTCTCAATTCTTTTTTAATTACAGTTAAAATGTCACTCTTGAGGAATATAGGAATTTAGGATTTGAAGGCTGTGATGTCCATTTTTATCCAATTTTGAGGTAGATGAAGTAGTGGCACAGCCTGAGCTTGGCTCACTAACGGGACTGAGGCCCCAGGATGTGCTGGGCTTAGTGCTGAATGATCCGCTGAATTTGTATTTTCTCAAGCTTGCAGCCAGAGCCGACAACAAAAAAAGTATTAAACTTCACAAAGTATTAAACGTCCCTAAGTTATGATAATGTACTGTTGACCAGTCACTGATGTAAACTAGAAATTAAAAAGTGATTTTAACATATTAAATGTTATTGTTCAGCGAGAGCCCGACAAAACATGACCTACTCCATAGTAGGCTCTATAGCGCCCCTCTAGGCTCTATAGCGCCTCTCGTCCTTTGTGTATTTGCATGATCAAAGATCGAACATGAATCTAATAGAACTAATGTAGTGTTGATATTGCGAATGCAGAATCTGTCCTTAATCATACGGATTACCCCCTGTTTTGCAACATGTGTAATATCATGAAAATGACGTACAAATAACGGGAGGACAGATGCTGGAAGAGCTCACGAATTAGCATATCTGTGCCAGGTAAACACTTCTGGGAAGGCCAAAAATGTAGATCTTCAGGTGAAGAATCATAAGAAGGCGATGTCAATGTCAGATGACAGACTTGAGACAAAGACATGGAGAATACTGTATCCATACAAAGGAGCTTCTTTAGAGGCCCACTTAGCTACTTCATCAGTTAGAGGATTACCCAAAACTTCTTCAGAGTCCACAGATGCATGACCTACAGTATGACCTTTACTATAGCCCATTGCGACAGATGCAAACTAGCATGTAAAAGATGAGAGACAAGATTACTGTAGCATGTGATAATGTTAGCGTTGTCAAACAAACCTTCTCTAGGATAAGGTCTCCACTAAGAAGACGCCTTCGTCCATCCAGCCAAATTGTTAACAAAAGGTTTGAACAAAAATTTTAAATCCTTGATCATCAAAAGTAACAGACTGTTTGAAATGACCATTTTCTATTTTGCTAGTTAGTAAACAAACCAAGTGAATCAAAATTTTTTTTTTTTTACTTTAATTACAGGTAATGTGACGTGAACAGAGTATATATTTATATTTTTAAAAAGAATAGTACATTTACAGTAAAGAATACTGTAATTTATAATTCACTTCAATTTTATTTGTATAGAGCTTTTAACAATTGTCATTGTCGCAAAGCAGCTTCACACAATCATAAGACACATATTAAAATAAACGTAAAAAATTATTGTATTATCAAAATGTGCAATAGCTCCGTGTTCCTGAGAACACTCTCAGAAAAAGATTTTTTTAATTCACATACCTCTGTACCTTGGAGATTATTCACACATTTATCAAATACAAATAAGGTAAATTAATACGGCATTCGGCAGAACAATATACTGTCTACCTTGTTTCTGAGAACACCTGTGAGAAAAACCTCGGGAGTGTCGGGCCGAGCTCGCATGTCTCTACGCTAAGGAGAGGATTAACACAAAATTATGTACATCACACGTGTATAACTGCAACTGCACACCACTCCCTGATCCAAAGAATATGGATATTTCTAACCAATTAATTAATGTGTTTTCTATCCACGCACCTCTATGCCAGTACAGTTCATATAGAAAATGCACGCTACAAATGCCTCCCTAAATTACAAATATTTTAATGTATAAATTAAATATATAACAGAAGTTAGTGAACGTACAGTATAATTTTTTAAAACACATCCGCAGGAGCGCGTCACATCCGTAGGATGTTAATCTGTGACAATAGCACTGTATATGTTTTTGTTGCTAAGGATCGCTCTTTCTGTTAGACTTTTGTTTCTTCAGCGTTTTTACTCATGCCTCCAACAGTGTGGACAGTGTGGACCCGCCCTCCCCTTAACCCTCTGTTGATCGAACTGCCCTTGGTCAAGCTCAGGCTGAGTACCAAAAGTCCTTGAATTTGGTGAAGTTACTTTGTGAAAAAAGACTTACTTATCAGAGGATGTCCACACCTGCTTCTCACAAGATCTCTCACATATTTCCACACACAGTTCCTCCTGTGAGTGGTTCTGCTGCTGCCTTGATTTCACTGTTACTGTTGGGGCTCAGCTCGCATCCCTGAGTCAGTTTCAGTCGGCACACACACTGACTTTTTTACTTCAAGTCTGGGTCGATGTTCATGTGCCTCACACCGAATTACCAATAGGTGTGGATCTCACCCATCGACCTGTTCATCTGATCAGTGATGTCACCTGCATATCGGGCTCTTATTTCCCTGTTGTTCACCCCCACTCTGTTTCACATTAATGCATCTAATGCATATCTTATATATTAGTTTATTATTATTCACCTTGCGAGCCGCATGGAATGATGTAACATACGTGTGGGTTGTCTCAAAGCTGCGGGGCGTGAAACGGTCCAAAATTTTAGGGATATAATAAACGGATTGTGCAATGATTTCTAGGGGAGATGAGTAATAAGTGTGCGCCAGCACACATAATAATAATAATTAATATTTAATAAATATAGTTGCAAGCAGAGAGGTGTGTGTGTTTGTGTGACGTGTGGATGTGTCAGTCTGTGTGTGATGAGTAAATGTGTTTGTTTATGTTTGTATGTGTAAGTCTGTGTGTTAACATTAGTGATGTGTGTGTGAGGCATGTGACTTGTTAGTGTGTGTGGGTGTGTATGGTCGTGTGAGACAGAGATGTGAGTGTGTGAGTGTTAAAATTTGTTATGTGTGATATACATACATGAGTATGAGTGTGTTTGTGTATATGTGCGTGTGTGTGAGCGTAAGAGTGTTAACATTGTAATCTAGCACAATGTAATATAACTTTGTAATACGTGTGTGATGTATGAGTGTGTTTGTGTGTCTGTGTATGCGTGTGTGTGCGTGCATGTGTGTGTGTGCATGTGTGTGTGTGTGTCTGTGTATGCGTATTTGTGTGTGCGTGCGTGTGCGCGTGTGTGTGTGTGAGATGTGTGTGTGTGAATATTAACATTTGTGATGTTTATGTGTGTTCAATAGGCCGCAGATGCTGGGAAAAAAGCCTCACACTTTAATTGTCACACCTAACTACAATATAATGTCACTCAGAAATTAATCATTAATCATTTTTGGTGTAAGTTTAAAACATTATCATGGCTGTTTAGGATCAAAAATCCCTCCGCAATTTTTTCCATCCTCAATGTCTTTAGATCACATCGGCCCAGTTTAGTGATGATCGTATAAATTTCCTAGGAAAATCCCTCGGGTGCATTTTGCGAACGACCCAAAATAACCGGCCTCCTGTTGAGTTGAGCCCAGGACATGCATGCAATGCCTTGTACGCTCAGAGCGCTGTCACTCACTCACTGGCTTGACTTGCGACACACACACACACACACACACACACACACACACACACAGATGACATGACAAATATTTAGGGCCTAAACTGCCTTTAGCCCTGTATAGTGTGTAAAGTGTGTAAGTTGTGGGTCACATGAGTCTGGTCTTTTCATCATTTGTCATTATCAAAAACCTTGGGAAAGTCAATCTTCAGGTGACTGGAGTGTGTAGAGAGAGGCTGAGGGGGTGTGGCACAGGGCGTGTCTGTAGTGACTGGAGTGTGTAGAGAGAGGCTGAGGGGGTGTGGCACAGGGCTCACCTGTAGCTAGTGTTTAGAAAGGAGCTTTAAAAGTATGCGATTTTCTGAGTCTAACAGATCTGTAAGCACTAGCTGTAAGCCCGTCATCACACACCATGTCATGTGTTGAAGTGTTGAAGTTGCTGGTTAACTGTGTGATCTTTTAAACACACCGTCAGTGTGTCCTGTTCTTACTTACCCTCACATTCACCACTGATAAGTGTCACTTCACTCTCACTGCACACTCTCACTCTCACAGTCCTGTAGTGCACTTGATGAGGTTTGGGACACAGCCATGAGTTTCTCTCTGAGTGTGTGTGTGAGTTCACACCTGCAGCAGTCAGATTAATACACACACTGGAGAAGAGTGCAGGACTCTCACTTTATTTTACATTTAAGAATAAAAATCATCTTTATAGTTTTGTTCTTGATATAAAGTGTTTATTCTCTCTTTCAGATCCTGGATCAGCTGCTGAGTTTCCTATTTATGCGACTCTTCATCAGTCTGTGACTCTCCCATGTGAAGCTCAATGTTCTGGTCGGGGCTGGTGGAGTTTGGACAATAATGGAGACAACGTCTTCACTCGGTGTGATCAGACATTATGCAGATCAGTGGAGGAAGGATTTGAAATGTCTTATGATCAGTTTAAGAAGGGAGATCTCTCTCTCACCATCACTAATCCTGATTACAGTCTGAGGAACAATTAAACGCTACCGCGCGCCTCAGATTCTTCAGTAGGTGTGTTTATCTCTTCTACTGCTGATAAACTCCTACACCTCACACACACATTATAATTTCATCATAATTGAATCACAAAGTAAACAAAATAAATGATTAAATAACTAATTATTTTACTTGCTTACTTTAATTTAGTTCCTGTCTATAGGGCTGTGTATCGCTTGTGAATTGTCCACATTAGTATTAAATACAGGAAGTATAACAGGACCAAAATTCCTCAAAGCAAAACAGCATGTTGAATTACTGAACTGAACGAAAATGTGTTGCAACAAAAATGTACATTTATGGCACTGCAATTTATTGTGGCTGTATATTGTTAATAAAAATAAAATGTAATTCAAGCATTTAAAATTCGATGTGATTAATATTAAAGTTACTAATTTGCTGTTCCAAATATCTTTAAGTGTACTATCTTTATTATTTTTCAACCTCACTAACTTTAGTTATTAAAATTCAGCTCTTCAAATCCAGGTGTTGTGGAGGATGAGGTGCCTCAGGATGTTTTACTAACTATAGAGAAGCCATGATGGTTTTACTAATTTATCTCAGTGCATATAGTTGGACTTTAATAAAATACATTTTCATAAAAAAATTGTGAATCTAACAATTTCCAAAATGTAGGAAACTGCCTGTGTTGGTAATGAGAATCAGAAAGTCGTGTTAACATTCTGACACCAGAATATTTAATATTTGACTGGAGAGCTATAAAGAGATGATCTGACCTGGTAGTGACTGTCCCATGTGCTCCATCACTCATAATCAGACTTTATTTACATTCTATGTGTGAGTTTAAACAGTCCTTAAAAAGTGTTGTGGAGGATGAGAACATCAGGCATGGACACATCGTTTTTATACTTTTTTCATTATAATAAAATTAATCTATATAAATAAATATTCAGCAGATTATTTTTCTGTAATCTAAAATAATCTAGTACAACATCCATTTTTTTATGTTAATTTGTTTAAATTACAACATAAACAAACACAGCCGGATGCATTGCACCACCACTAAATCTGTCAGTATAATATAATATAAAACAACATTTTTATTCCTGTAAACTGTTTATTATATTACAAGAGCTTTTATCAATAATACAATTGTTGTGCTGGTGCTGATAAAGTGTAGAATAAAGAGCAGCAGTACAGCCAGTGGAGGAAGTTATTCCAGAGCCCTGAGTTATCAAAAGTAACACAAGTACATCATGTGTATTAGATATTTATTGTGTTAAATTTACTGAATGTGTTTCTCCTGATGAAGATGTCTGAGATAAATCACTCACTACACACTCCAGTGACACCAACAGATAACATCTAGAGCAGGGGGAAAGTAAACCGTGCAGTGTGTTAATAGTGTGTGTGTGTCTGAACAAGAGAGAAAAAACATCATATCTGTAAGATTATACACAGTGAAAGATTCATCACCTCTAGAACGTGAGTGTAAGATCATAACAGCTGGTTCCTCTACACAGGGTGAGTGTGTGTGATGTCGTGCAGTAATGATCATTTAACACTCTAGTGCACCTTAATGTGTGAAACACAAAACTGTTTAAAAGTGTCTGAAGTCATAAAAAAAATCATGCAAATGTGTTTCAAAACTTGTGTAAACTCTGAAGCTCGATAACTCCACTAAAGGAGCTGCGTAACCCGACTCTGAACACCAGGACCTCACCCTACATAAACACTGTCCTAACCTTTAGTTCTCGAAATAAATCCAGCTAAATGTTTTTTCTCCTCAGCTGTGTTCTCAGCAGTTCAGATGAGTCCTGGTGAAGATCTGAAGCTGGATTTGTCCGTACCAGAGCCAGTGGAGGTGATTTATAGAGGGAGAGACTCAGCTGATGATGTACAGATCTGCACTGTGACTAACAGAAGACTACAGTGTAAATCTGAATACACACCCAGAACATCACTCAGTTACCCAGAGCTCACACTGAGAGACATGGAGAGAAGTGAGAGTGGAACTTACACCATCCGAGACACAGAGAATAACAGAGACATCCGTGTGTCTCTGTGTCAGGTACGTCAAAATTTAATTCAATTTTATTTATATAGCACTTTTAACAATGTTCTTTGTCTCAAAGCAGCTTCACAAAAATGAAAGAAATTAAAAAAAAAATCTCCAAACGCCTCGGGATGGGTAGAAAAGTACAGAACAGATGGAGAGAATTAGCGTAGTTGCCATTCAGGATAGATGTACTGGAGTATGAGGTTATGGGATGAGTTACGCGTATGTCAGATTAAAGAGATGCGTCTTGAGCCTACTTTTAAACTGGGAAACTGTGTCTGAGCCCTGAACACTGTCTGGAAGGCTATTCCAAAGCTTTGGAGCTAAATATGAAAAAGCCCTACGCCCTTTTGTAGATGTTAATATTCTGGGAACTACCAGAAGTCCGGAGTTTTGTAATTTCAAGGAATGTGGTGGATTGTAGTGTATCAGAAGACTGGTTAGGTATGTGGGAGCTAAACCATTTAAAGCCTTGTATATACACTACCATTAAAAAGTTTTAGATCACTTGCAAAATTTCTTTGTTTTTGTTTAGTGATTTATTTTCTACAACAATACTGGGGATTTCAAAACTATAAAATAACACATATGGAATTAGGTAATTATGTAAGAACAAGAAAAACAACAGTTAGTTGTTATTTTAAGACACAGAGGTCAGACTTTCTGTAATAGTTCTTGCAAGAACAGTATTGTCAAGTGCATTTGCAAAATCCGTCCAGCACCATAATGAAACTGGCTCTCATAAAGGCCGTCCCAGGAGGGCGAGACCAAAACCTACCTCTGCCTCAGACGAGAAGTTCATTTAGAGTTATCAGCCTGAAAAATGACCAATTAACAGCACCTGAGATTAGAGGCGTTATGAAGTCTTTACAGAGCAGAAGTAGCAGAAACATCTCACCATTAACTGTTCAAAGGAGATTAATGCATTTTTTGGACGCCTTCAGCATTCCTTTACAATGTAGAAAGAAATAAACATCAGGAACAATCATGGAGTTAGAAAGTGTTCTAAAACTTTTGAACGGTAGTGTGTGTTTAGTGATACATTAAATAATATACTTAAAAAGCATTTATTTCTGTATTGCGTTATATTTTTATACTAGTAAGTTGTGTGCTAAGTCAAAAGTCACGGAAGATGACGGACTGGTGTGAACTTCAGCCAGTTCTGCTCATTTTAGCAGATCAGATAGAGAGGGATAATTTACCAGTAGACACTGTACTGCCACCTACTGCATAGAATACGTATTGCACCATTAGACCTAACTCGATACTTCATGCGCCATTACTTACGTCTGAATAAAGGAGCAACCAATCACACAGCTGGCTAAGCCCTATCGCTCCTGATTGACAGAACGACTCATTCTGCTAAAAAGTCGCATTATGAAATAAATAGGCCATCGTGAAAAACAGGATTTTGAAATAAAAACTGACTTGTGCAATATATTCAAAATAATAAGCTTTTTTTCAAAATACAGTATGTTCCATTATTTCACAATATCGTTCTCATATTACATATCTGTGTCTTATTTATTCATAGAGTTGTTTATTTCATCATGTCCTATTTACTTATTTAATTTTAAACACTTTGGAGTTCCATACTCCAGTAGCTCCAAAAGACCAACCGTCACCCGTCTGACCCCCCAATCCTCCACAGCGGAGATCTAATTAAAGACAACAGGAGAATTTAGTAAAGACAAAGATAAATTAACTTTACAGAATATCTAGTTGTAATAAAAATACACGATATTAGTACCCCTACACCACAGAGTGTGTAAAATACTGTTTAGGGAATTCTGGAATGTAAATAAACTGCCTGTGCTAACGTTAACCATAGAACTTTGTTAGCGTTAGCCCCGGTCTGTCTGTATTATCGTCTGCATTAAATTAACTGGTTTGTTAAAATCACGTGATTGCAACTCAGCGCAGCTAAATTGCTGGCTTGTGTTAACGTGTTTTTGAGAACGAAGCGCCTTCTAGTGGTGGAACCAGGTAAATGCATAAATAGGGCTTGAATGGGTGTGTTTACTGTGAAATCTTGACACGCCTTTCTCGAAGGAAAAGGAGGGGGGACTACAGCGTGCATAGGGCAGCCGTACGCCATTCACACGCCATTCACACGGCCGCGGCTATTTGGCGTAGCTCCATCTGTACACCCGATGTACTGGTGATGACACTGAAGTGTGTGTAACGCTGATCACATGACCATTGCTGTGTTTAAACCTGAGTTTATCTGCCTGCTTTTTAAATAAACTGATGTTTATCCGCACTTGTGTTCGGCCCTCATTCACAAACTCAACAGGCACTTTAATATTATGTAATCAAAAATATTTAGATATTTTTAAATAATAAAATGAAGCCTGTGTGTATGTTTGTATGTTTGTGTGTGTGTGTGTGTGTGTGTAAGGAAAAGTTATAGCTCATGTATAAGATGTAATATTAATTATAATCTACAATATAATCTACAATAGATTATAATCTACTATTTCTCTTACAGCACAACAATTTCTCAACTAATAAAAATAATACAATTATTACAGAAAATCATCTCATAGATTTATCAGATTATTGTCATGATACTTTGTTCCCTGGGTTGTGTGTTTTGTGACCTGTGTTTGCTCATGTAAAATGTTTGATCTTACAGAGGGAGAGTTTGTCACCAAATTTAGTGAAATGTAGGTGAAGTACCAGGTGAGGGTGTAGTTTAACTCTAGTCTACTGGGTTAGTGTAATGCTGTGGGTTTCCCAGCTGGTAGATCCACAGGTACTGTAGCTACACCACGGACTTCTAGACAGGCAGAAAATATGTGTTGAAGAGGAAAGAAAAGATAAAAGAAAACATATGTTTATAAGAGATAAAAGAGAATTTTATGTTCATTATAAAAGAAAATTAAGTATGTGTTGAGAAGAAAAGATTTTTAAATGTTTTTTGTAAGATTAAATCTATTTGTTAAGGGCAGCTTTATTTTTGTAACAGTAAGAATTAACCCGAGAAGTTTATACAATCACTTTGCACTGGGCTCTGACTCTCTCAGCACATTAAACATAACTGTTCTCCCAGAGAATTAACACTCTTACCATCGTGTACCGTTCACACACAAGTGTTAGGCTCACTAATAGCACTATAGCAGACTTAATACCAGTCTGTTCTGATTCTCTCTCCCTGTGGAAAACATATATAACTACTTTCCCCACACTGTTGCAGACAAATAAACTAAAGTTCAGGTTTAAGTTCCCTTTTTTCTTAAATATATTCTTCAGTAATCAGTAAAAAGATGAACAGGAAAGGTGTGTATGGGAGAAGAATGAGAAATACACATACACTGAATTACTCTCAGGGCAAGCAGCCCCCGCCCCCCCCAAACATTTCGTACAAACAGTCATGTTTAATTGTATATTTACCTTAAATTTATCAATTGTATATTGGTCTGTTTTTTTTTTAGCATAGCGGGCATCATAAGCAATAAGGCTAACAAACAAGAGTTAACGTTATACCACTAATGAACATTAGCCCTTCATTGATACCGTAATCATACAGAGAGAACTTTATTGCACAGCTTTATCTTTATCAGAAGAAAAACCATTAACACAGATTCACGCGGCTCTGGAGGATTTATGTTTATAAGCAGATTTCTATCGCTGTTCTTCCACCAATTTCAGGTATTTTCATTATAATAAATAATACTTAATATAATGATTATCTTTTACAAGTGTTGCTTTTTTAAATGCAGGTTATAAAGGACTCAAACTTATAGTGATTTTAGTTTGTTAAAGACTTTATACTGTTTAAAGAGCCGTAGTACATGAAAGAGCTGCGCACAAAATCGATTAACCGTTACACCCCTAGTGTTTATAATATTAATGAAATGTGCGTTATTTGGAAGAAAGTCAGGTTAGCCTGCCCCCTCCTTCTCCTCTCCATTTGGGAGAGGTGAACTGTCCTCCTCCCCCCCTACAAAAAGAAATCTACATAAACATTAGTAATTAAATAATTTAATAGTATTGTAGTTTGGTGTGGCTACGCACCAGTCTCTCTCTCTCTCTCTCTCTCTCTCTCTCTCTCTCTCTTACACACACACACACACACACACACACACACACACACACAAATCATCAAATTACTATTATGGCAATTAAAAATCTATTTTTGACCCTTTTGTACCTAAGCATGTAGGTAAAGCCACAAAGTCTAAAAAAGAAAAATTGATTGGACAAAGAACTCTATCTATCGTTCTAAAACTCCTGTATTAAACGGAATCTTTCGTTTTTTTGCGTCTCCACTGAGAGGATTTGTGTGTATCTATCACACCTTTAGTTCTCTTCCTTTTGAAATAAGTCAAATGCTGTGCTTGAACTGTTCACTTTGGGGGATGGTGGTTTTACAGAGGGGAGGGTTTTTGTCATTTTTTTTCAACAGGGGTGTGCCATCCCCCCACATCCCCCCTCAAATCCAGCCCCATATGAGCCCTGTGACCCCTGTGAGTTACATCTCTTTACATTACATAATGTCTATAAAATATTATCATGGTGCACTTAAAAACATGATTATGTTGTAAAAGTCTTGTGAATTTCAGGTTTACTAGAGTTCGAAATAAAGACATATACTTCTTCAATACAACCATAAAGAAAGCTAATATCATCCTTGCTAGAACCTGAACAGCTGTGTAACCCTGATGGATTCACTTACAGTATACACCTGTAGGAAATCAGCCCCAATAAGACTTATTATATATACTCAGCAAAAAAAGAAACGTCCTCTGACTTTCAACTGTTTTTACTTTCAGTAAACTTAATGTGTAAATATTTGTATAAACACTAAAAGAGTCAACACCATAAGACATAAACTAAAAATGTTTCCCAATGTGTCCCTAAATGAAGGGAAGCTCAAAATCAAAAGTACCAGTCAGTATCTGGTGGCCACCAGCTGCTTGAAGTACTGCAGTGCATCTCCTCCTCATGGACTGCCTATTGCGGACAGTCTGAGCACTGATGGAGGGATCGTGTGTTCCTGGTGTGACTCGGCCAGTTGTTGTGGAGCAGGGACCCTGGGCATCTTTCTTTGGGTGTTTTTCACAGTCGGTAGACAAGTCTCTTTAGTGTCCTGCGTTTTTAGAACTGTGACCTTAAATGCCTACTTTCTGTAAGCTGTTAAGGTTTTAACGACCATTCCACAGGTGCATGTTAATTAATTAATTATGGTTAATTGAACATGCATGGAAAACATTGTTTAAACCCTTTATAATGAAGATCTGTAAAGTTATTTGGATTTTTACAACATTATTGTTGAAATACACAGTCCTGGTAAAGGGACGTTCCTTTTTTTGCTGAGTATATATTTGGATGAATTAATAGATTACGAGCATAATTCGTCCTGGAAAAGGGTTAGTATTTTAAAACACTCAACCAAAATTTTCCAAGAAGAAATAATGGAAACTCAAATTATTCGTTCTACAGCCCCAAAAAAAATGAATACATATAAATAATTAACACAAAATACTGTAGCGTTTTTACGCCGGAAAGAATGCTGGAGAGACGAGTGAGCTTATTTGCTGCCCAATGCAATGGCTGGGAGTACTTTATTTAGGCACACAGCAAGTATGGCATGAGCAGCACCTTCACTCAGGAGCCTACAGTACATCCAATTTAGCGTCAGCCTGAACTGGAGCACATTTCACACGTCACACACCCAACACACACAACAGGGCCGAAGCCACTAACCAAAACACCTTTCCCCAATATGGTGAACACA
Organism: Clarias gariepinus; assembly: GCF_024256425.1. Taxonomy (NCBI): domain Eukaryota; kingdom Metazoa; phylum Chordata; class Actinopteri; order Siluriformes; family Clariidae; genus Clarias; species Clarias gariepinus. Next base: position 1,245,755 of record NC_071120.1, on the reverse strand, counting down.
CCGACATCTCCGCAAGGCATGCTGGTTGTCAGCCGCCGCCCCGCCAACGCCACAATATTAAGTAAAAATAAAACAAATTAACCTGCACTTTACCTTTAAAAAAAGTAAAAATAAATGTTATATAGATGTGTTTCCATTTGTGTAAATCTAAAGTAAGCTCCCCTCTCCGCCCTCTCGTCTTACACAGTTACCCTTCCTCCACTCTTTTCACACAAACAGGTGCACACATAACGGAAACACTGTTTTATTGGAAAAATAAACAAGAAATCTCTCTAATGACACTCGATTGAGTGAGGATGTGACGCAATCACTGCTGTAAAGTAAAAATAAAACAAATTAACCTGCACTTTACCTTTGAAAAGAATCGCGACAGAGCAGTGTTTCTGTGTAGAGCAGAGAGAAAGTGAGTGTGTGTGTGAAGGCGAAAGTAGGAGGGGTCTGTGTGTGTGTGTGTGTGTGTGTGTGTGTGTTTGTGTGGCCCGGTGTCCAATGACGTGCGTGCACACAGACACACAGAGCAGCTGATACAGAGAGAGAAAATGGATCTTTAACCTCTCTAATGAGACTTGCTTTTGCTTTACAAGCGCGCTGTACACACACACACATACAGATGTACTGTAGCGCAGCCACATACTGTAATGGACACTTGTATAGGGCGAGAGTAAGCAGACTAAATGATAAAGAAGCTGCAGCACCTTATTCATTGTGCACACAAAGGTTTATTTGCCTGTATGTAGGCATTAAGGTGTATTGGTTTCCACTCAAGCTCTCACAAGAGTCGTCAGCCGGGCTGCACAAGAAGACGGTAACGCAAGTGGTCACCTGACCCGGGTATGAAGCCGGCCCGGGAAAGGACTCGGAGAGGAAGTAAGGAGTTACAGCGCGCTGGTATGGTTTTCATTATTACGGAGTTCACTGAGAGACCGATGAGGACTGTGACTTGCGGATTTTCCATTACATCAGGATTACCACTGACGGGACTGCTTCGCCAGAACCCTCTCACTCCACCATCAGCCTCCCGGGATTATACCATCATTTCCGGTGAGATCGATTCCACTCTCTCTTTCACACTGGCAATAGCCTGGACTTTGGACTTTTTACACACTTACACACATTCTGCTTGTTATTGTATATATTTTGTAAATATTGTTTTATTAGTTTCGGTGCACCTTTTTTTTTTGTTTTTTTGTATAATACACTTTGAGTTTGTTTGAATTGGTCAGTGTCTTGTTGTCTTTGCTCGCGGGTTTTAAAGCACTCTGACACGAAGAAAAAGATCTCTTGTTTTTGTGTAGCATCGGGTAGAATAATCTTATCTGAGCGTTACACAGACACAAAATAACATATGTTTTACACACACACGTGTTCACAGTGTTATAGTAAACATTACACATGTACGCGGATGTTGATTATACCAGTAAGATGCTCACTAAGACCCAGCAGGGGAGACGATTACCCACAATTCCACAGCGCAAGAGAGAGAAAAAACATTTGTTCAGTTGTGTTCACGTGATGCTCGGCGTCAAAACAGGAAGCGATGGCGTTATACATGATAAGCGGTACTCGTAAACCAAGACTTGTTCGTCAAAATTTATTAAAAATCTTGCAAACCGTGTTACTCACAATCCGAGGTTCCACTGTATATATATAATCATCTATTTCTAACACATGAGTTTAATGAGAAAGAAAGTCACCTAACTGTTATTATCATAGATGTTTACCAGCAAGGATGCAAGATGCAAGATACAAGATGGCGCCGGTGAGGTCGGCTGCCGTCACGACTGCTCCGACCACCTTTTCTTTGTTTTTGTTCTTTAAGTTAGTTTACAGCGTTTTAAAACCGGCAAAATTACCACCATGGGGTACATTAGTTATGATAGAGACACTCTTGTTTCTATTGGTATACAATGTACTCACAATTCGACGTTTTTAACTCCGGATCCGAGCTGGCCGAGTGAGATCCTGAGGGACAACAAAGGACGTGACGCGAAGCGGCGGCCCCGAGGGAAATGAGCCGGCGTCAGGAACAGGCTGAGAGCCCGTGCACACCGCACACCTCTGCCTAGCATCCTGCTCGCCAATGTCCAGTCACTGGAAAACAAGCTCGATGACCTCAGGGCCAGGATAAAGTTCCAGAGAGACATTCGGGACTCCAATCTCCTCTGCTTCACCAAGACATGGCTGAACCCAGCGGTGCCGGACCACGCCATCCAGCCGGCCGAGTTCTTCTCGGTTCACCGCATGGACAGGACGCGGGACTCGGGGAAGTCAAGGGGAGGCGGCGTGTGTTTAATGGTGAACAGCAGCTGGTGCAACAGCGCGAGCGTTGTTCCTCTCACACGCTCCTGCACACCCAACCTGGAACTACTGTCCATCATGTGTCGTCCTTTTTACCTTCCTCGGGAGTTTACATCGGTCATAATCAGCGCCGTTTATATTCCACCACAAGCGGACACGGACACTGCCTTATGCGAGCTGCATGAGGCACTCACACAGCAACAAACACAACACCGGGACGCTGCGCTTATTGTGGCGGGGGACTTTAACAGTGCCAACCTCAAACGTGCAGCGCCAAACTTTTATCAGCACATCACCTGCCCCACCAGGGGCGAAAGGACACTGGACCACTGCTATACAACGGTCAAGGACGGCTACAAGGCACAATCTTGTCCACCGTTTGGTAAATCCGACCACGCCGCCATCTTCCTCATGCCAAAATACAAACAAAGGCTGAAACAGGAAGTTCCGGTTCAGAGGGAGGTCGCGCGCTGGACTGACCAATCGGTGGCCGCGTTACAGGACGCACTCGATGACGCAGACTGGGACATGTTCAGAAACAGCTCCGATGGTGACGTCAGCGTGTTTACGGAAGCGGTTGTGGGATTCATCGGGAAATTAGCGGACGATACCGTAGAAAAAAAGACTATTAAAACGTTTCCCAACCAGAAGCCGTGGGTGGATAAAACCATCCGCGACGCTCTGAGATCTCGCACCGCTGCCTACAACACGGGACTCGCGTCGGGGGACATGGAACCGTACAAGGCTGCGTCATACAGCGTCCGGAAGGCGGTGAAAGAGGCGAAGCAGCGCTACGGGAGGAAACTAGAGTCACAACTCCAACAGAGTGACTCTAGGAGCCTGTGGCAGGGATTAAGGACAATAACGGATTATAAAGCAACAACATCCGGTATGATGAACGCAGACGTGACTCTGGCAGATGAGCTGAACACTTTCTATGCTCGCTTCGAGGCTGCAGCTAAAGACGCTAGCGATGCTAATGCTAGCGGCGCTAACAGCTGCAGACAGGAAGTCACTGCCAGCACCGGAAGCGCGTTCATCATCACCGAGCATGACGTGAGGAGAGCCTTCAAGAGAGTGAACACCAGGAAAGCAGCAGGACCAGACGGCATCTCAGGCCGTATCCTCAGAGCCTGCGCAGACCAGTTAGCACCTGTGTTCACTGAGATATTCAACATCTCTTTATCTCAGTCGGTGATCCCCACATGCTTCAAAGAGTCCATCATTGTTCCAGTCCCAAAGAAACCTCATCCTGCTTCACTCAATGACTATCGCCCTGTAGCCCTCACTTCAGTAGTGATGAAGTGCTTTGAACGCCTGGTCAGAGACTTCATCATCTCTTCACTACCAGACACACTCGACCCACTACAGTTCGCTTATCGTCCAAACCGTTCCACGGACGATGCAATCTCTCATCTCCTCCATACATCTCTCACTCACCTGGACACTCGGAGGGGGAATTATGTGAAAATGCTCTTCATCGACTACAGTTCTGCATTTAATACCATAATTCCCTCCACACTTACCACCAAGCTGGAGCACCTGGGACTCAGCTCATCAATGTGTCAGTGGATCTCCAACTTCCTAACTGGCAGACCACAGGCAGTAAGGATGGGCGGACATGTCTCAGCCCCTCTCACTCTCAGCACTGGAGCCCCCCAGGGTTGTGTTCTGAGCCCCCTGCTGTACTCTCTGTACACCCACGACTGCGTGGCCACTACCAGCTCCACCACCATCATCAAGTTCGCTGACGACACTGTTGTGGTGGGCCTGATCACGAACAATGATGAGACGGCCTACCTGGAGGAGGTTGGAAATCTGGAGAACTGGTGCCAGAGGAACAATCTCCTCCTGAACGTCAGTAAGACAAAGGAGCTGATAGTGGACTTTAGTACAAAGCAGGTGAGGAACTACCAGACCCCCGTCATCAACAGGAGCCCAGTGGAGAGAGTGGACAGCTTCAGATACCTCGGTGTTCACATCACGCAGGACCTGGCATGGTCCTGTCACATCAACACCGTGGTAAAAAAGGCCCGGCAGCGTCTCTACCACCTCAGACGCTTGAGAGACTTTAGACTGCCCTCCAAGGTGCTCAGGAATTTCTACTCCTGCACCATCGAGAGCATCCTGACGGGAAATATCACGACCTGGTTCGGGAACAGCACCATGCAGGACAGACGAGCTCTACAGAGGGTGGTGCGATCAGCTGAGCGCATCATCCGCATCGAGCTCCCTGACCTGCACTCGATCTACAACAAGCGGTGCTTGACCAAGGCCAGGAAGATCGTGAAGGACCTCAGCCACCCCAATAACGGACTGTTTACTCTGTTGCGGTCTGGAAAGCGATTCCGCTCCTTGAAGGCCAACACAGAGAGACTGAGGAGGAGCTTCTTCCCGCAGGCGATAAGGTCTCTCAACCACAACCACACCACTATGCAGAACTACACAATATTTTCATAATTGGTCAAATCCATCAATCTTCTTACATCCATGAACACTATGGACAATTACACGCTCACCTTCCTTCATATATACACTACATGTCGTACGTTACATCCTGGACCATTGCACAAAGACACTTTAATAACTTTGCACACCTACCTTCACAACTACACTACATTTTACAGTTTTACGTTTACATCCTGGACCAGTGCACAAAGTCACTTTAATAACCTCTGCACTAAGACACTTTGTTCCATGCATATTTGCACACACCGTAAAGTATATTTCAATTTGCACAGTATATTTCTATTTTGTACATCCTATTTCTATTTTTATTTTTAGTTCTATTTTTTCATAGCACATTTCTATTTTTATTTTTAGTTCTATTTTTCCTAGTTTAATTTAATTTTGTAATTTAATTTCTATTGTATTTCTTTTATTCATATTTATTTCTTATTTGTAAAATTTAACTCTCTTTTAGGGTCAATGGCAGTCGTATAATACATTTCACTACATTTCGTACTGTGTATGTTTGTGTATGTGACAAATAAAATTTGAATTTGATTTGAATTTGAATTTCAAGGTAGATTAACTATTAGGAACAGCACCTATATCCACAGCAAACCCTTCTGTAGTTATAAACACAGTAGATAACGGTGATTGTCTTGATTTCAACTACTTAAATGATATAAATGATCAGGCAGTTTCTCCCCATACACTATGTAAATTTGTAATTGTTCATAAATAGATGATTTTGTATCAGCCTCAAGCACACACTTTCCCCTTAAACCTATTTTATCTGTAACAACTGTGATATTTCTAATAAAAATAAGTCTTTATTTTTGTAGAAGTGGTTTAATAATAAAATCTTATTAGCTAGAAAAATATTGAATGTGTTTGCTGAGGTCAGAGATAAAGCCCATCAAAAGAAAAAAAGAAAAGAAAAAATCTTGTAATGTAAAAAGTAGAAATGATCATGATTTCATATCATAAATCATATTCGGAGAATTGTGTTCCAAACATGGGAAACGGTTTAAGCAATTCTTATATCCTGTTCAAGTATTTGAATAATTTAATGCTAAATAACAAATATCATGTGAATTTGCAAATCTTTATAAACAGATTTAATTACAGAGCACTGCATAGATTATATCCCGATAAACACTTCCTGCGTAGATATTTAAGTTATGAAAACCAGGAGATGATGTGATACTGATAGTGAAAGTCTTTCACATGAACTGTTTGAAAAATTCTGCTTGTGTTTTTAACATGAAATTAAAGATTATTTGATAACTATCTCAGGAAGCAACACTTAGAAGCCCTTTCTCTTTTTAAAGATTATATGTAGTGTTTAATTTGTGATTTGTTTACTTGTTATATGTTCTTGTATTTCTTACTCTCTGTGCTCCTTCATGTATAGATGTCACTGCTGATCTCTGTGTTTTATGCTCTAATAAACTTTACCATGAAAAAAGTCTAAAGTTGTGTCTTTATAAATATTACATATAATAAATAATGTTATCTATGAGACTATAAATCAGTGTTAGTGTGATACCGGTGGGCGTGTCCGATGACGTCACGTCGAAACCGAAAGTCCCAGTTGTGAGAGAAGAGAAGATCAGTGACGAACCGGTGAGTTTATTACAGACTTTACAGCAGTACAGATTATAGAATGTGGTTTAGAGCCCGTTAGTGTGACGTGAAGTGTTATTGAAGTGTGTGTGTGTGTGTGTGTGTGTGTGTAATCCTCACTGTGAACAGCAGTTACACACACACACACGGATATTTCACATCGTTGAATGTTATTCCTGCACTAAACCCTGCTGTCTCTAAGTCCCGCCCTCGCGCTCTGTGATTGGCTCCTGTACCACAGACTCTCACGCGCTCAACCAATCACAATGTGAACTGATTACAGGAACTGAATTCTTGTAACCAATCATAAGTCAGGAGGCGGGACTTGTAGTTAAGGTGTTTGTAGATGATACTGTATCTCTGTGAGTGTAGAATCAGAAAACTACACATCAGACACTTTAATATTAATAATGTGTCTAAATGTAAAGTCTGAGCTGCTGATGAGACTCAGTGTGATATCAGTGTGTTACTGCTGTGTGGACTGATGACACACACACACACACACACGCACACACACACTTTCTCTAGGTATTCCTATTAAATAAGTGCCTATTATTTTCATAACTGAATGAGAGATGAAAGCTTTTAAAGTGTCCTGAATGTGAGTAAATGTGAGGTTTAATGATGTAATGTTGCTGTGAGTGGGTTTCTCTCTCCTGCTTTATTCTCCACCTGTGCAGTGCTGATGGTGGTGTTGTGTCTCCTCAGACATGCAGTCCTGCAGCGTCCATCACTGTGTCCTGTTCTTACTCACACTCACACTCACCACTGGTAAGTCTCACTCTACACTCTACACTATACACACTCTCACTATACACACTCACACTCACCACTGGTAAGTCTCACTACACACACTACACTATACACACTCTCACTATACACACTCACACTCACCACTGGTAAGTCCCACTCTACACTCTACACTCTACACTATACACTCTCACAACACACTCACATCACTGTGTCCTGTTCTTACTCACACTCACACTCACCACTGGTAAGTCTCACTCTACACTCTACACTATACACACTCTCACTGTACACTCTCACTACACACACACACTCTTACTGTACACTCTCACTCTACACACTCTCACATTCATCACTGTGTCCTGTACTTACTCACACTCACCACTGGTAAGTCTCACTACACACTCTATACTCTACACTACAAACTCTCACTACACACTCTACACTATACACTCTCACTATACACTCTACACTATACACACTCTCACTACACACTCACTACACACTCACCACTGGTAAGTCTCACTACACTCTCACTACACACTCACTACACACTCACTACACACACTCACACTCACCACTGGTAAGTCTCACTACACACACTACACTATACACACTCTCACAACACACACTCACTACACACACTACACTATACACACTCACACTCACCACTGGTAAGTCTCACTATACACACTCTCACTACACACTCTCACATTTATCACTGTGTCCTGTTCTTACTCACACTCACACTCACCACTGGTAAGTCTCACTACACACTTACTATACACACTCTCACTATACACACTCTACACACTCACCACTGGTAAGTCTCACTACACACTCTACACTATACACACTCTCACTACACACACTCACACTCACCACTGGTAAGTCTCACTACACACTCACTATACACTCTACACTCTCACTATACACTCTCACTACACACTCTCACTATACACTCTACACTCTCACTATACACTCTCACTACACACTCTCACTGTACACTCTACACTCTCACTACACACTCACTACACACTCTCACTACTCACACTCACTACTGGTAAGTCTCACTCTACACTCTACACTATACACACACTCACTACACACTCTCACTACACTCTCACTGTACACACACCCTCACATTCACCACTGGTAAGTCTCACTCTACACTCTCACTACACACTCTACACTAAACACTCTCACTACACACACTCACACTCACCACTGGTAAGTCTCACTACACACTACAATATACACCTCACACTCTCACTACACTCTCACACCCATCACTGTGTCCTGTTCTCACTCTACACTCTCACTACACACTCACTACACACTCACTACACACACTCACACTCACCACTGGTAAGTCTCACTACACTCTACACTATACACACTCTCACTATACACACTCTTACTACACACTCTCACTGTACACTCTCACTACACACTCTCACTACACTCTCACTACACACTCACTACACACTCTCACTACACACACTCACACTCACCACTGGTAAGTCTCACTACACTACACACGCTCACTGTACACACTCACTACACACTCTACACACTCTCACATTCACCACTGGTAACTCTCACCTCACTCTACACTATACACACTCGCTACACACTCTCACTACACACTCTACACTCTCACATTCACCACTGGTAAGTCTCACTTCACTCCCACTACACACTCTCACTTTACACTATACACTCTCACTCTACACTCTACACTATCACTACACACTCTCACTCTACACTCTCAACACACACTGCACACTCTTACTGCTCACTTTTAACTGTTTCTCTTTATCCTCTCCTCCAGCTGGTGTATCAGCTGCCGTCTGCTCTACAACAGTGAAGCTCCATCAGCCTGTGACTCTCTCGTGTGAACATAAATGTTCTGGTTCAGTCAAATGGAGCTTATTTTATAATCGAGACGTTGTCCTGGCTCGGTGTGATCAGACATCATGCAGCTCACAGGAGGGCTTTACCATCTCTCATGATCAGTATAAGAAGGGAGATCTCTCTCTCACCATCACTAAAGCTGATTACAGTCTGAGGGACACGTACTCGTGTGAATGTGGGATCTCAGAAATCTCTACTGTACGTCTCAGCATCGAGAGTAAGTGTCTTATTACTTCTCCTGCTGATTATTCAATCGGAATTCTCAGGATAATATGTTAGGATCTCAGGATTATAGTGCAGTTAAATACACAGTGAAGGTCTAATTCTGAAATTATGCTCATTAGTACTCAGACCTAAATTGTTCCATAAATAAATATTATTCCTGTAAAGTCCATAAAAACTCTATAAGTTGAAGAGACATTAAAAGATTTAAAAGACATTAAAGGTTATTGTGTGTTTAAATGTGGTTGTTTAGACACTAAGGGAAAACCCCAGTCTTGGTGTTACTGTACCTACCTGAGAAACAGCCCTTCACTTTCTATTTTGGGGATTTTTATTTTATCTTTTGGTTCCCTTCAGTTTTTATAATGCTTGTCACCTGTTTCTAATTTGATCTGTATTAGTGCCATCCTTTAAACTCCTAAGATTCTTAGTGTCATCTTTTGCTGCATGTGTCTTTCATGATGGACGTGTTTTATGTTGCTGCTGGGATTTCCATTAACTACCTTTGTGATGCTAAAGTTAACACTGGCTTAAATTGCTAGTTTGTAGCCTCGTTTTGTGTTTAAATTATGTCTGCTTAGCATTATGATTTATAAAGAAGACATGCAGGGGCTTACTGTATATCCTGTTTTAAGCTCATTTCTATTACTTGTAGGCTTCATAAGCATGAACTACACTTAGCTAATTAAATTCATTATTAAACACTGCACAACAAAGATTTTGCTTTTTGAACACTGTTAATGAAAATCACACCTAAATTTGACTATTATGTAAAATAGTATGAAAAACTGTCGGTAAACTGGTGTGTGCACACACGTGTTTACTATGTTTACTGGAATCTATCAGTGCTCGCTGGCTACTGTTGGACACTGAAACGTGATGCACCAGACATTGAATACAAGCAAAAATCGTGAGCTTATTACTTTGAATTATGTTAAACTTTAACAGCATATGAGAAACTTGAATGTTTCTTTCTAATTGTTTTATTTGTCTAAGTTTCTATGTGATGCAGCCAAACCAAAACTATATTTGTGTTTACCCATAAGGTGCATCTCATAATCAGCAAAAAAAACTTTTCAGGAAGCAAAACTTTTTATTTATTTATTGTTGTTGTGCAGTGTAATTGAAATGTGGAGCTTAGAAACTATAATAAAGCAGCTGTGTAACCAGACTACCACAAACATTTACACATAAATCCTGGACAGAATGTTACTATAAGGGTCTGTGTTTGGATCTAATTAAAGCTGAATGTTTTTTCTCCTCAGCCATTTTCTCAGCAGTTCAGAAGAGTTTTGGTGAAGATCTGAAGCTGGATTTGTCCGTACCAGAGTCAGTGGAGGTGATTTATAGAAGCAGAGACTCAGCTGGTGATGTACAGATCTGTAACGTGACTCAACGCTCACTACAGTGTAAAGCTGAATACACACCAAGAACATCACTCAGTTACCCAGAGCTCACACTGAGAGACGTGAAGCCAAGTGACAGTGGAAGTTACACCATCCGGGACACGGAGAATAGTGAAGACATTCAGTTATATGCTGTCTCTGTGGAAGGTATGTCTCTGTATGGTCTTTATTATAATAAGATTAACACTGAATTATAGCTAACATTTCATGTGTTTTGGTCAATAAGTGAACTCTGTAAGTGATGCACTTTGATCAGAAGAAACACTGTTAAGTACAAGTAGGTAAGCTGAGTAAAAAATACTATTATATTAAACATCAGATATTGTTTTTATTTGTAATGAACTCTGAATCAGAAATGAGAAATCTGGTTAATAGGACATGGATTCAGTGGGCAAAGTAATCTCAGAGAGTGAAATATGACTTGATAGTGGTTTCATCCAACAATTAAATAAATGTTCAAATGTTGCTTAGTTTCTGACAGAAGTTTGAACACTGAAGCTTTATACAAATGTAGAAAAGACAGAGGGGATGACACAAACAGAGTGTAGACAACTGTTAAGAACGATCTGATACAGAGTGATAAGAACTCACAGGATTGGGACTAAACAGCTGTGTATCCATAAGAAAACTTCTTGTTAATGAGATTAATTAGAGAAAAGGCTTCTGTTTGCTAGGGAGAAGAAAGATTTGACATTGGAACAATGGAAAAAGGTTATGTGGGTATAATGAGTCTATTCCAGAGTGATGGGCGTGTCAGGATAAGAAGGGAAGAGCATGAAGCGATGCTCCCATCATGCATAGTGTCCACTGTACAAGCCTCTGGAGACAGTGTTATGATCTGGGGTTGATCAGTTGCTCAGGTCTAGACTGTGGAAATAAAATTAATTTTAGACAGTTCCCCGACTGGGAAGGGAGTCTTAACATCAAGCGTTTTCTATTGGTGGCTGAGTTGGGATGGCTGGCCATAACCAAAAGCAAAAAAGTTTGGGGCAGTTAGCGCAGTCTTCCAAAGCCGACCCTGGACAGGCTGCCAAGCGGTGATGCAGGCATTTAAAGTCTAAGAGGCTTATAACAGGGCCCTCAAAACATGTCACTCTCTCTCTTGACTTCCAAGCCCCAAACTGAACCTCATGCCTCCCCTTTAAAGAGCAGAGAAAGACGTAGGTCCCTAGGAGGTAAACTAAAAGCCTACATAATCATGGGTCAGTTAGGGTTGCAGACTTTAAGTGTGCGTACGTGCAAGAAAGAACAATATGTACAGGGAGTAGCGGCCTTGACCTATGTACGTTGATAGAGACTCCGCATCAGAAGATGTAACTCGCCTGGTTATCAGCACTCCATGGATCATCAGCTGTTGCTTGTCACATTATGTGTTTCAAGTGTCCCAATGATCTGCTTAGGCAGGATATATAAGGCAGTGTAGCACTGTAAGGAGAGGGAGGGTTACCTCTCTCTTGAAGACGCTTTGCGGTCTGTGTAACAGAGATGTCCAGCGCTGTTTAAATAAACCTCTAGTCTTGTTGTGATACTATTTAAACATCTCTAGAATTAAGAGTTGAATAAAAGTATGTTTTTTCCATGGCAGGGGTGTAGCTCCTCTGCAAAAGCAGCCCTCTGCCAGCTTAATCCTGCTTTCCCACAGGGCTCAGCAGGAGAGGACATTAGCATTGGGCCTAAAACAAAAAACTTGCAAAGGCAGGAATTATATTTATCACATAGATGGCTAACTAGCTGCATTACATTATGGGATTATGGGTCCAACATTGCCTCATAGAATCATGGAGACTAAGTCTTTGATAAAAAAAAAATTATATATTGTAATTGAATTTAATATTCTTTGAAGTGCAGTGGAACCTTGGATTGTGAGCTTAATTTGTTCTGGTAGCATGCTTGTATTTCAAAACACTCATAAATCAAAGCAAATTTCCTTCATAAGAAATAATGAAAACTCAGTTGATTCATTCCACAACCCAAAAATATTCATATAAAAATACTGAATACAAAATATAAGGTAAAAATAAAACTAATTAACCTGCACTTTAACAATGATGCATGATGATATTTGGTACTCGAATATCAAGACTTGCTCGTTTAACAAGTCAAAACTTATTTAAAAAAAATCTTGTCTTGCGGAACACTCACAAACTGGGTTACTCACAATCCAAGGCTCCACTGTACTTGATAAATGGACACCCTTAAAGTTAATGTTAAATAGCTGCTATGTTTTAAAGAAAATACACAAATTATTCATTCAAGCTATGTGTGTGTGTGTGTGTGTGTGTGTGTGTGTGTGTTGTAGATGAGAAGACTGGTGTTCCTGTGTGGGTGATTATAGTTATAGTGCTGATTCTGTTGTTGTTGCTCATTGGAGCAGTGTTACTGTATCTAAAGATCGCACCCCATCAGGAGTTCCTCAAGGTAAGAGTTATGTAGACATGCACATGTGTGTGTGTGTGTGTGAGTGTATACATGATTTACCACTGCATCCTTATCTCGGGAGATCTGATACATCCTTTTAAACATCCTCTAGATTTTATCGTTATGTTAAGAAAGAGCTTCCTTGAGTGTCTTTATACTAAGGACAGGATGTGATGTGATCATTACCAACATGTCCTCTAAGATAATAAATACAGTATATTGTTTGGAAATATTTCTATTTCTTGCCTTATATTGATAGACAGACAGACAGACAAATTAATAGATAGACAGATAGATAGATAGATAGATAGATGGATAGATAGATAGATAGATAGATACTTTATTGATCCTGAAGAAACTTTTAGAAGGGTAAATGTGCTGTGATCTTTCTAAACACATACACACAGTCTGTAAAAGATTATATGATGAGATTACAGATGTGGTGTATATGGTGATGATCTTTTAAATCAACAATCTGAAATGACTCTGACACTTTCACACTTCTGTTTTTTTTTTATTTTACAGTTAAATTAGAAAACTGTGTACAACTACACTGATGTTGCATTATTAATTCAGTGCACTGGGGAACCTTACAGACCTCTAACCTGTGTGTGTGTGTGTGTGTGTGTGTGTGTGACACTCAACATACGTTTTAAATTAGTTTCCTAATTCTGTTGTGTTTTTATGAACTGTAACACTTTAAAATCATTTAGAAATATGTTGGGTAAATAAATAATGCCTAAGTTACTAAACATAGTTTGGAATGTGTGATTTATAATGTGTGTGTGTGTGTGTGTGTGTGTTTAACAGTTGAGTAAGCAACTGCAAAGTATAGACAAACATGTAAAACAGGCTCAGCCCAGGCAGGGACAGAAGAATAAAGAGTTCACCATGACAGGAGCAGCTCTGAGGAAGGTGGAGAAGGAGCTGGATAAACTCGAGCAGCAGTACAGAGAGAACATCAGACACTCAGAACAGGTCTCAATGTTCTGCAAGGCCAAGAGGTCAGAGCTGAACAGGTACAGACTACAGTACTGCAGTGAGGAAGAAGGAGGAGGAGGAGGAGGAGGAGGACTGCTACTGACTGAGAGAGAAGGGGTATGGTTATTGGTGGTGCACACACACACACACACACACACACACACACAGAGTTACCTACTGTGCAGTTAGTTACTGAGAGAGAAGGGGTATGATTTAGTCCCTATTCTGTCTCACTCCCTAACTAACACAACAACATGATTAACCCGATTAGCATCAGCTATGTAACTAAACTAATATTGTCAAACCTTAAACCAAATTACCTGATTAACCTAAATAACCTAAACTACGTCATCAGGAAGATCTGACTATGTTTATCCTAATCTCTCTAACTAACCTAAACCTTTTAACCTAAATACTGTCTGTATTCAGACTGTGCTGTCTAATCTAAAAGGGAATAAATCCATCAGATAAACTGCAGGTGTAGGGACACAACAGATGAGTCTCCGCCCTGAGTGGTGATGTCACTTACTGTCCTCATGTGCTGCTCCTCAGTCCGTCTTCCTCTCTCATCTGCATCGTCTCATTAAAATAAGATTCTGGGCATGATCGGTTCATAACCTCTGTAATCACACAAAAAGCCCAGATAAACAGATAACGCATGTGTATTTTATATTCAGATAAACATACAATATACAAATACAGTAAAATACATAACATAGTGCGACTGCATCAACATACAATAAGACAGACTGGGATTGGGGGATCATTACGAAATACCCAGACCATTCCAACTCTACTAAAAAGACTGACCGACTTACCCTAACCTAAATCACCTGACTAGCATAAGTGACTTGACTAACTTAACTTCTACAGTTGTAACCCAGGTGACCTCATTAAACCAACCCATCTAACTTGGCTAACACTCACTTACTCATCTTCTATACCACTTTATCCTGTATTCAGGGTCGGGGGGTGGAGCCTATCCCAGGAGACTTAGGGCAATAGGCGGGGTACACTGTGAACAGTGTGCCAATCCATCACAGGGCACACACACACATTCACACACTATGGACAATTTGGGAACACCAATAAGCCTAATCTACAGGTCTTTAGACTGTGGGAGGAAACCAGAGAACCTGGATGAAACCCACCAAGCACTGGGAGAACATCCAAACTTAATAAAAATAAATGATTTGAATAAACAATTTAAACACCCTAACCCCATATCTAACAGAAATGATCTGATTGTTCTACTTAAAATATCTGATATTATCTAATATAATAAGGTGGCCCAACCCACACAACCTGAATTTAACATCCTTCCTGACCGAACTAATGACCAGCTGTTAATGATTTGGTGTGTGTGTGTATGTGTGTGTGTGTGTGTGTGTGTGTATTGAGCAGATACTGGAGAAGATGGAGGAGGTGATAAACAGTTTACAGTGGCTCAGGGGCGGTGCAGATCGAGAGCAGCAGGTAACAAGCAGCACCACAGGGATGGATGAGGTGGAGGACCAGGTGGAAAAACATCTGGAGGAGATTGAAAAGTGGTGTGGAGAGAAGAGGGTGGAGCTAAAAGACCTTATACAGGAGCACAAAGGCGGAGCTGAGAGACTAACACTGCAGTGATCGGTCCCCCTTAATGGTCTCTAACAAAAAGATTAAACTCTATTACAGTAGATTTGTATTAAGCTGAAATGGCGCTTGTACAAGAATCACTAACAATACAGTTAAAGCACAGCTTCTCTTCCTCTCCTACAGAATGACAAATGAGACAGTTTACACATGGATCTAGAATGATTGACAGCAGTGTGTGTGTGTGTGTGTGTGTGTCTGTGTGCGTTCTGCCTTTATAACATCACAGCTAACACACATTACACACATGCTGTACACAGCTGAGATGATTCTACTGTGTTTATAAGAGACACTGCTGAACTATTTCAGCTGAAAACAGATGAATGTTTTTATCCAAAAGAGTAAAAGGCAGATAGTTTTAGCCTAAAGAACAATATATCAGATGTAACATTTATAACTAATGATAATGTTTTTGGTAAATGTGCTGCTTTATTATTTTCTTTGTTTTGTTTTTTTACATTTCTGAGACTGAGGTCAGCCACGATGTATCAACACTTTTTCATCAGATTATCTGATCAGCACTGAGACACTTTGAACAACAGATAAAGGTTGAAAATGTTGATTATTGGAATATTAAATCATTTGTGAAATGATTATATCAATTACGTCCTGCTGCACTTGGTGACAGTATTACAGTCATGTCCACTTACCTCGTCTGGTGGAAATGATACTTTTACTTTCTTTTTAGACTAAACGATCAAAAACACACAACTGATTGTAATTAGTGTAACTAATGTACTGTTGGTGTTCATACTGTAATAAAACTCATCAGTTTTCATAAGTACATCATACTGATCATACATCACACACACACACACGCACGCACACACACATACACACTTTAGCCACGCTATTTGTCGTAATCAGATTTTTTTTTTCCTTCTGAAAGTTGCATTAACTCTGATCTCTTTGAGTAAGAAGCTACAGAACGCCGCACTAACACTGGCTGTGCTGTGTGTTTTATCTCAGCAAACCGTCTGAGCTGTTTACTTTATTCTGTTTACTTCCTCCTCCTAAATGCAGAAATGTAAAAATGGTTCTGTCTGTAAAATCGTCTTCTTCAGCCATATTCAGTTCCTACTTTTACATTTTTATGTTAACGTTTACATTCAGTGTTTTTTACTGTCCGGTGTATTATGTATATTTAAGATCTACTTTTACTGATTTTTGGTGTCTTTTCCTTGTGGAAGCTGATCATCTGTGGTTTGTATTTAAAATGTCCCAAATAAATATGGTTTGATGTTGAGGGTTGCCACATTGTTTTATTTTTATTTTATTTTTTTATTGTGCTCGGGGACAGAACTTACTTATACGAAATCAGAAAATCATGTGTTTGTGCAGTGTTTTTCTTTTTAATTCATTATTTGATTTGTTGAATTAATAAAATGAAGCCAGTGTTTGTGTTTATTCATGGTGTGTATGAGTAAAGTACACATGTTCAGTGTGGAGCACAGTTCAGTTCAGTTTAATTAAATTTTATTTGTATAGCACTTTTAACAATGGACCAACTTTATAGAAATAGGAATTCCAGATAAAATTTTCGAAATTATTATTATTATTATTATTATTATTATTATTTATCCCTAATGAGTAAACTGGAGTCAACAGAAAGGCAACACTCCCTGAGATAACACGATGGAGAAACCTTTAAGGGAACAAAAGTCAAAAGGAACCCATCCTCTTTTAAGTGATAGTAGTGTAGACATTAATTTTTTTATAATCATGTGCCATATGGTCAGAGATGCATTGTATAACAGGGAATGTGTTTTATTTAACATGTTAACATTTCAGTTAATATTTTGTTGATTTGTGCCAACAGTTCACTGATGGAGACTGATGATGTACAAATCTGTTGGTGGGAATTTCAGGCCTAAAACTATCAGAGTGACTGCAGTCACATACCATCACAGTTAACCTGTTTGCATCAGTGCAGTCCAAAGCCATCTGTGTAATATCTTTTAAGCAGACCAGTGAGTGGTCTACATTTAACATGAAATCAAACCAGCACTAAACAAATTAGATTTCAGCCTAGACGTAATCACTGAGCCTGTGTCTGGGCTATTTCAAAGCTGTGAAAAAAAGCATTGGCTCCTGCTGTGTTTTTTATTATACATAGTACCAACAAATAGTCTGCACTTTTTAATTAAAGTAGGCCATTTAATGCTTTATACAGATGTGGCCATTAAGACTGCGCATGTTTTCCCGCCAGATGCTGCAATTTAGCGCGCAGCGTTCCGCGACTTGCCGTAGGCAACATTCGTGAATTTAAATAAATGTGTTGTGCTTCACTGAATATCCACCAGATGGCGCATGGAAGGACTTTATCTAAAAGCCGGACCAAGTACTGTACAACGAAGAATTGTGTATAATTACTTAGCCTAAAACAATATTGTTCCCAATGCTGAAGCAAACATGAATTTTATTTTGCTTTACAACAGATCTTTCATGATGAATGTGTGTTTATGTGCTTCATATTATTTTCACAATGATGAAATAAGATGCCCAAATTCATGCTTTAAAAGTTTCTTATATATTTTTTGTAATGTCTTAACAGGGACAAAACAGTAAAAGACATGGCAATGCCTCGGTTTACATGGTGTTGAAATTAATTAATCTGATAGTGTTAACTGTGAATGTCCTGATTCGTGAATATGCCAACATATCTTATTTAAAACGTAAAAATGTGTCGCCATCATGAATGAACAATATATATAATTTGATCATATTAAGTAAATATTCACAAAGTGCTTCGGGATTTTTAGAATAATAATAGGCAAGTTTTTAGCTGTTTGTGTCCAGCATTAAATAATTATTTCATCCATTATTTGACCAGGGCTGGAAATTATAGCTGGAATGTGATTGTGGATTTATGACTGAAATTCTTCAGTCATATGTGAATTTATGACTGACGTCGTCGTGCAGAAACCCGCGGCTCGTTTTTTCACTTTACAAAAGGCCGCGGTGAAGTTGGTTTTATATTGGACATTCACCACACATTCAAGATTATCCCATCTGTATGTGAAAAGTAGAGGGGGAACCTTACTGTATCTGATAGCACGAGCTCTAGCCATCAGAATGTGTTTCCCTTGCTATAAAGGACATATTTAGAATGCTCAAACTTCACTAAATCACCAGATTTACTTTTGCTGTGTAAACAGATGAGCAGTAACAGAACTTCTACTATTTACTTAGAACATGGACATATGAACATACTGTACTTAGTTTTAAAACGATGAAACTAGGAGAACTGCAGTAACAGTCTGATACATAAGGGAAGTTATTTATATAGAAAACAGTGTCGAATCAGTATCTGTGTAACTGCTATTATAATCAGTTATTCTGTTTCTTTATCTATTTTAATTGTTTCAGTTCAATATATGAATATTTTATGTTAAAGTATAATTTTGTTTAGCATAAATATCATTAGGAACAGGAGGATGTGTGGTTAAATTACCTCTTTATAGTATTTTCAGAGTGGAACCAATGTTCTCCAGTCAAACGTGAAGTAACAGTTTAATTGTGTGCGACACCATATACTTGCCATGTGAGAGTTGTTGTTGTTGTTTTTGTCTTCACTCCATCCTTAAATACACGGATGGAGTGAAGATTAAGTTTATTTTTCTCCCTTTTTGGTTATTGCGGCCAATGAGGTATGTAAGGGTTTACTTAATGCTTTAAGTTAATGCACGCTATCTTAAACTTAATGCATGCTAGTGGACCTTACAAGAGCAGTGTTCACCTGCATTTAAATGAATATAAATATTCTTTTATTTTGTGATTAGCACCTCATTGTTTCTGAAGTGTTATAATCAAGCTATTTGTGTTGTGAAGATTTATTTGTTTATCATTCCTATGAGAATGCTTGCGTTATAAGACATTTATGCGATGTGTGTTTTATTTTTCTTATTTGTTTTATTTTTGTTATCTAGTTCTTACGGCATATTGAAGGCATATTGAAGTATGAAAGTGAAATAAATGCCAGTGATCAAACAGATAACGCCTTGTGTCCTAATTTGACTAAAGGGAGCAACAATCTGACATTGACAATGAACACATTTAGAAGGATAAAACTCAGCTAATTCACCTGTGGTGTGGGAACAAATCAGTCTGTTATGTATGAGAACTCGAAAATATAGGGGAAACAGTATCTGACAGTGACACAGCACAATGTACAGACCTTCCCTGTGGTCGGGAAACAAGTCAGCAGTAACACTGGTGATATTTTCTCTGATATTTCTTCTCAGGCGTCTTTTTAGCTAAACCATAATGCCAGAATAGAGACCCGTCAGATACAATCTCAAGACATTAATAATAATAATAATAATAATAATAATAATAATGCGAAATAATTAGCATTTTATCCGCGTGATGTCAACTCACTAGGTCACATCAATCTGAATAAACCCAAACTGTATATTAAAGGAATCAGCACTGGTAGTGGTCATTTATTTTATTTGTTACAGTTTTTGCCCGTTGCTTGAACACATTTTGCAAAACTTCGCTCATTGTGCCAAAACTCTAAACACAAGTAAACATGACACAACACTGGGAAATATACCATTCACATCTGTGCCAAATTGAAACTCTGCTATCAAAACCTAACATTCCTTTGTCAAAATGTAACTCTGTTGACTAAATGACACATACTCGCATCATATGCAAACACTTTCAGATCAGGGGGAACACACTAGTCTACTTTATATAAAACACTGCAGTCTTTGATTTTCATTGTTTATTCAGAAGGCATATTTTCAGGAGACACATTTTCAAACAACCAAAAAAGCAAATAGGCCTACTCAATATACAAAAAACATAATACAGTAATAGAAAAAACACTATACTGTAAACACAAAAAAATCATGACAATTGTGCATACGTGGGCTCTCCCATATCACCACAAACCTGGGCTGATCTGGTCAACTATATTATGGAGAGCATCTAGAAATGTGAGTATATGTTGGCTATTGTATGGACCTAGCTTTGCATGATGATGCAGAAGCCCTCGAAGGCTTATGGCGGCACACAATGTGATATTTCCCCCGCGCTGCCCTGGGACGTGCACAATTGCCCTTTGGCCAATTACATTACGACCCTGTGGTCTTGTTTTGCACAGGTCGAATCCAGCTTCATCAATGAAAATGAATTCATGAGGCTATGCAGCTCCATCCATGGCCAAGATTCTCTGTAGAAAAAGAAGAGAACATATTACTGTACTACAGTGCTACACATACAGAACCCTCACCCCATCACACAGGTACCTGTGTAGCTCTCAGAATGTATCCATGTGGTACTAATATGGTACATATTCAGCTGCTACTGGATTTCACCAATACTGTATTGTAAATGTAAAGGACAGTTACACTTACCCGTCAGCTGCTTCATGGTGATGCTGTGTTTTCCCAAGCTGCGTCTAATGGTGGTGATGCTTACATGGTTTATGTTGTTGAACACTTGCCTGTCTGCAAGTATTTTCTTTCGTAGCTGGTGGAGACGGATGGCATTGTCTGCCCTCACTAGGTCCACAATGGTGTTGGCGTCCTTATAGTTGGCTAATTGGTGTTCAGTTTTGCAAGTAAGTGCCTTTAGATGTGTATTTGAGTGGTTGCAATTACCCGATGTGTTTTGTATTCTGGATACATGTGTTTTCCAAATGGCACCCTAAGATTTCATTTTTGAACGAAGTGTCTTATGTATGAAATAGAGTGTAGTATGCAGGACCATGTGTGTTGCATAAAGGAGTAAGGGTGTTGCATAATTGCAACTAGAGTGCAAAGCAGCGTTTTTGTTTAAGGTATGGGTACATGTGTTTTAGGTATGGTAACAAAAACTTCAAGTTGTGTTACTTTAGTCTAAGCATGGGTTTATAGTGTTCAAGCAACTGGCAAAAACTGTAAAAAAAAAAAAAAAAAAAAAAAAAAAATATATATATATATATATATATATATATATATATATTCCCTTGGTAAAAGAGCATAAATAAATCATAGGTAGCGTATACTAAAAAAAGAAACTCTGCAGCGCAAGAGAAAGAAAAACACACACACACACACACACACACGGATTGATTATACCAGTAAGAGACGAGCACTAAGACCCAGCAGGGGAGATGAATACCCGCAGCGCAAGAGAGAGAAAAACCGTTGGCTCAGTTGTGATGACGCGACGCTCGGTGTCAAAACAAGAAGTGCATGCATGATACATGATACTCGGAGCTCGTAAACCATGACAACGCTCGTTTTTTAAGTCAAAATTTATTAAAAATCTTTGCTCGTCTTCTGGAACACTCGTAAACCGCGTTACTCGTAATCCGAGGTTCCACTGTATATATTTTTATCTGTAAAAACAATTTATAAAATAAAATAAATACATCTCCGTACATCTTGTAAATTAATCAAATCATTTTCGATAAGTTATGAACGTTTCAATACGTTATATATTTTATAATGGTATTAGTTTTTTTTTCAATAAATATTCTATATTTAATATCAGTAGTGTAATATTTCCACAGCAGCAGCGACAGGTATCCGAGGTGCTTATGTTACCATAACGGAAAAATGAAGTTGTTCAGCTGTTTAGTGTCACCATGCAGATGTTACACCCGGTGTAGTTACCGAAATCTTTGGTTTAGTTCTCATTGAGTGGCCACACATCACTTCCACATTCCCCATTAGGCGCGTGGTCCGTTGCCTAGCAACACTGAACGAAACGAGGCATAATCGTCGTGTTTGCTTCAGTTATGACATAGCATAGTTTATTATCTGCTGTGGTAGATCTGATTTATTCAAATTTAACATTGTTTTAACGATAATTTCACGGAAGCGAGTTCAGAACTAAATCGCTGCTCCTGCTCCATCTAAAGCACTGTCACACTAAACAAACATCCGATATGTTCAGAAGCTTCAAATAGAATAAACGAACTAATGAATTTTCTCAAAATGTTATAAAATTAAGTAGAGACTTAGTGACACCCCTTAGAGACTCTGTAGTAGGTTTTCTCAGTTGAAGATGAAAAAAAATATATTGCTGATTATCAACGCGGGAATGAATGGCGCATTGTCCAAGTGCAAGTTGATCTTGCAGCTAAATTATTTGCTTTGGGTGAGAGCGCCATCTAGTGATCCTTGTGTGTCAGCAACAGCTTCCCATTCAAAACAATAGGCGGTCAAATGACCAGTAAACCACGTTAAAAGTAGGTGACACTGGCGCGGCGCTTCTAGTGTTAAGTTGTTAAACTTAATTTCTGAGACGTTTTGAATCATATGCTCAAATGACATTTCTCTACCCATTCAAACAGTATCCAGTTTCTATTAAACTTTATGTATCCAACACACAGATGTAGCACTTATAAGACACAAAACCTATAATGCACAGGTCAGGAGAACAACACATAATATATCATGCATGTAAATCTAGATTTCTTATCTTTTAATTTTACAAATTGTGAAAGCTTTAAACTAATACATATGATAACTAGAGGGAATAGATTTTCTGGGAAATAGAAACTGGTGTCTCTGACTAGCTTTCAGTCATCTCAGATACTTCTACAGTCAGTCAGGACAGGGGGACAGACAGGCCTGACAGCCATGAAATTCTGTACAACCTGCTAAAATTTCTTTCTAAAACATCTAGCTTATGCCAAGGATTTTCTCTTAATGAGAGAAAATCCTTGGCACAGGTTTTACACCAGATGCTGGAACTAACGCAACCCTTTTTATCCAGGTCTCGGACTGGTACTGCATCCAGTGGCTAGGGTTTGGGTGGGAATTGAACCCAGGTCCTCTGCATGGCAGGCAAGAACACACACTAAAAAACGCTGGGTTGTTTTTTCTACCCAAGCGCTGGGTTTCCTCTGTTGGGTCATTTTTCTGGGTTATTTACAGAAAGTTGGGTAGTTTTTGTGTAACCCAGCTGCTGGGTTGAAGTTTGATTGGCCCCTCCCTCAAAGTTCACCGGTGGATTCAGTGGCTGTCAGCTTCGTGTGTTCTCTTTTGAGCGCTGATGACGGTTCATTCTCCTCGGGCATTTAAGGGAAAATGAGGTTAAATACAAGGTCTGTATACACATGTTCACTCACCTAAGTCACATATGACTGAAGAATTATCACTGTATGTAACATTTATTACTGTTACCGTGTTAAGGTTACACTTAAACTTTCAGGCTGGTCTGAGGTAAGATAATTTAGCTGACAATAGCTGCTATAGTTAGCCAAAGAACCCCACCTGTGTGTGAAAGAAACGGATAAGATGTCTGAGCTTTTTATCTTTCTCTGTAGAATGTTTGCAGGGTGACGAAGATGGTGAAGTGATGAATGAACGCTAAACTGTAACTGTAGTATTAGCATGACGCTAGCATTTAGTTAGGTTGCTAGCGTTAGCAAATATTAACATTAACATTAGAACTTTATTAATCACTGCTTGAGACAATAAAATGCTGGAGTGTTACAAAACACTGACCCTCTCACAAATATACACACCTGCTAACCCTCCCGTTTTTCACTAGTAATCTAGTGATAGCGGTCAAATTTCTCCCGCATTTCTTCCAAGTTATAACAATATTTTACACCTTTCCCCCTTTGGCAAGTATGCAAATGTATCACCAGTAATTGCATGTAAGCTAACCAGGTCGCCCTCTTTAACCAAAGCTGCTTGTGACTCAGGCTAAATTAACTTTCAGTCAACGCGACAACTACACGAAAAGTACCACAGCTGTACAGATAGCACCAGATAGCACACACACGTCGCGGAGGTGTCTATGTGACGTCGTCTTTTTCATCTGGCAGATGTCTGGCAGAGGGCGTTTGCTCATCTGGCAGATGTCGCCGAGACGTCCGTGCCAGATGTTAAAACGACGCTTAGCCTACGTATTTAAGACGTAAATGAATTAAAACGTCCCTGATCTGCTTTTTAGACGATGTTAATCAGATGTTCATACATGTGCCAAATGTCTGATTCATGTCGGATAGACTTCGTTTTATTAAATCAGCCCCCTCCCATTATTTTAATTAAATACCCTCGGTTAATTATAATTAACCCTGGTCAACAGAATTCTGTGAAGGAAGGAAGCATAAGACAAACGGAATAAAACGAAGATTTTTATTTTATATTTAATAAAAACACTATTTTACACCAGCAGCAACTTACAAATGAGGTCTCAATTTGAAAAGATGTACAAAACATAAAAGACCACAAATAAGTATTAATCATAGAAAAACAATATACACCAACAGAAACGTTTGTACTTTATAACTGTCCGTTATGACTTTTAAATATCTAGAACTTCCTCTAGATGTCCGTACATCAGAGACTTTGACTATCTTTAAACGACGACTCAAGACGCATCTGTTTCTCCAGTACTTGGACTAACCCCCCTCCCCCCGAAAAAAAAAAAAAAAACTCTTCTCAGTTGTGTTGGACTAATGGCACTTAGTTATTAACCTAGTTAACCCAGTGTAAGTATGTATCCAATGTTGTAAACATTAAAGCACTTTTTGTAAGTCGCTCTGGATAAGAGCGTCTGCCAAATGCCTAAATGTAAATGTAAATGTAAATATGATGATTGGAGGAGCTGTTTAAAGGGCGGAAACACTTTTTTGATTGACAGCATGTCTTAAGTATACATCAGCGCTACAGAGATTCGAGTTCAGTCCCATACGGATTTGCAAGTGAAGTAGTACGAAGAACTGCTGCACTCTGTATTGTTTGCTGGTGATATAAACCATTTTTGTTTGTACAAATCATTCTTTAAATAATAAAAAAAAACATATTATAGCGTTCTTGACTTTGCTCCTTGTTTCAGCATTGTAAAGTTAGTTCGTTCATATAATTAAAGTAGCTCGTGGAAGGGGAAACTAGCCAGCTAGCAAGCTGTGCATAATGGCAGATGCAGCCGGTGCTAATATTGTTGACCTGCTTTTGGCAAAACCATTTAGTAGTCTTCCTTACAAGGAGAGACTCAGAATTAAACGGCAGGGCAGAATTTACGTACAAATAACAATGAATTTTATGATGAAGGCCTAATATGAGCTTCCCCTGTTTCAAAAGCTAGCAGCCGTCACTGTTTTATATATATATATATATATATATTTCCCGTCCACATACCAGCAATTTTCGGATGATAAAGATACGTCATATAGACGTCGTATAGATGTAAAGGCGATGAATTTCCTCGGTAATTAGCTTAAAATCAACGCAGACCACAAGATCAACTAGTCTAACTTAAAAAAATATATATAATAATATTTAGGAGCTTTATCCTAAAAGCCATGCTTATTTTGCCGTTTTATTTTTGGTAGTAGCTGTCTCCATGTTTTTGTTTCAGGTTACCTATATCCTATCTTAATGGACAGCTTTGTAATTTTTTTATTTAGTATAAATCCTATTACACATTAAATTGATAGTCTTATTCAGTTTAATCTTTGTTATTCAACCAATTTTTAACTTTCTTTTATTTCTTTCTAAGGTTGGCACCAACATGGTGGAATACCTCCACAGGCTGAAGGGTCAAGGCCGTACCCCTACTGTACATCCTGACGTTGGGAGATGATGACCAGCGCTGCTCTCAGGGATTCATCATTCTGGTGGGACAGGCTCTGGAGCAATGCACACTACTTGGGGCGGTTGATGTGTGCTTCAAGGCATTTTATATTTTTGACATTAACTATTTAAAGTAGTGTGCACCTGTATAGGACTTTTTGTAATGTTGCTATGAAATAGCAAGGCCTACTTGAAAAGTCATAGACAGTGTTTGTATGTTAAAACAGAACCAGGGCTGGATAGTTTTGTTCTGCAAAAAAGATATCTAATGTCACAGAGAGATCCTGCTCTGTAGAAGCTGCCTCAGCCTATTTGTGTTATTACTCCATTCTGCCCTTGTGAGTAATAGTATAGTAATGATGTCGCTGTTGATTATCTGTTCTTGTACTTTTGAAAAATAAACGTTTTTTCCATGAACATTTAATAGGATGTTGTTTATTGCATATATGTATGGTTTGCAAAACTTGGAAGTTTTTTTGTAATAGATCAGTATATCAAAGTAATTTAACTGTTTACAGTTTTTTCTGATGGCTTAAACCCTAACGGTGATTCTTATAGCACAATTTCTAAAACTATTAATACTTATAGCAAAACCACTCACTGAGTTTGCAAAACTAAAAGCACAAACACTGCTTTGCACTCAGTTCGCAATTTTGTAACACACACTTTGCAAAACTGTAGGCACAATTCACTGCACAACACTCTTTTTGCAGAACTTTAAACACAACTCACTGCTTACACTCAATTACCAAATTTCCAACACACTTTTGGCAAAATTATACACATGTACAGTATGGCTATCATTAACACTATTGTGCCGACTGTCTGACACACTGTCACATGTGAAAACTGTTTTAGATAATTAGTTCACTTTGCAATCAGCCTAGGCACTATAAATAAGCCACAGGTAAGCTGTCCATGTGGAGTAGAATGGAAGGAGCAGTAAGAGTGAGAAGAGTGAGAATCAGAGGAGGTCGAGGGAGAGGACGTGGAGGTAAAGAAGCGAGAGGGTTAGAGGAAGTTAGAGGAAAAGCACAAGGAGGAGCAAGAAGAGGATGAGGAGGGGGAAGAGGAAGGGTAAGAAGAGTAAGAAATAGAATAACTGATGACATCAGAGCTACAATAGTGGACCATGTCATCAACCATGGGATGACCCTGAGGGAAGCTGGCCAATGGGTTCAGCCTAATTTGAGCCGCTACACTGTGGCAAGCATCATTAGGACAATGAGAATCAGTAAGTACTTTGTAGCACTGCCATACTCTAATGAGGAACACAACAGTACCATACATGCAAAAATACTGAAATTGTTACTTTACTGAATTGCTAGACGTCCAGATGTTGGGGGCAGAGGAAGAATGTTCACTCCAGAGCAAGAGACCCATATAGTGAACATGGTGATTGCCAATAATGCAATAAGACTGCGCGAAATACAGCAGCGCATAATTGATAATGACACCATCTTTCAAAATATACACAGTGCAAGCATTTCTGTACTAAGTCGTGTACTTGCACACCACAGAATAAGAATGAAGCTAATTTACAGAGTTCCTTTCGAGAGAAACACAGAACGTGTAAAGCAACTGCGATGTGACTACGTGCGGGTAAGCTATAGTGTCACTGGTTCTAAATTTGGAAGTGCATACTGTAGTGCTGTGCATGGGCCTGATGTGTTGCATTTGTTTTGTCCTGTCCAGAGAGTGATGGAACTAGAAGAAGATGCCATGGGACATGAGCTACTTTTTGTAGATGAGGCCGGTTTTAACCTCAGTAAAACCAGGAGACGTGGGAGGAGCATTATTGGACACTGTGCCATCATCAATGTCCCAGGACAATGTGGTGGTAACATAACCATCTGTGCAGCTATAAGCCAAAACGGTGTTGTTCACCATCATGCAACCGTAGGCCCATACAACACTGCACACATTATTGCATTCCTGGACACCTTACATGACATGCTCACTGTTCAGAGACTAGAGCATACCCGATATGTCATCATATGGGACAATGTTAGTTTCCATAGGGCTGCTTTGGTCCACAACTGGTTTACAGACCACCCATCCTTCATGGCACTCAACCTCCCTCCAACCTCTCCATTCTTAAATCCCATCGAGGAGTTCTTCTCTGCCTGGCGCTGGAAAGTGTACGACCGTCATCCTCATCAACAGGCAGCCCTTTTACAGTACAGGCAATGGAGGAGGCATGTGGAGATATTGACCAGGCATCATGTCAGGCCCGGATACGGCATTTAAGGAGATATTTTCCCCGGTGTCTTGGACTCGAGGATATCGCATGCGATGTGGACGACATAATGTAGGTTGATTGTCTTTTTTTTTTTTTTTTTTGTGAAATTACTATTTTGTGTTCTGATTTTGTCTTGGTTTTGATGAGTGTGAATAAACACCAATAATTGAAGTTTGGATCCTTGTATGTTTACATGACACTATGACAAAAGTATGACCTCAAATTGACATCTGTACACAGAGAAAGCAAAAGCCAGATGTGTTTTGTATTCATACCATCAGTGTGCAGTTGGCGCATCGTGTGCTTAGTAGATGATGGCTTGTGTGTACTGTTTGATACGAAAACACCATTTTTACGAAGGTGTGAAGAGTTAATCTAGCTGTGTTCGCTTTTGCAAGAGAACTACAATGTTTTGATAATTGGGTGAAAGGTTTTCTTATTTGTGTGTAGAGTTTTGCAAAAATAGCCAATAGTTACAAAAATGTGCTTAAGCAATCAGAAAAAAACTGTAATAGACATGGGTAGTTTTTTTAATATAAATAGGATACACCAGAGCTTAATTCTTAATGTCATAATAAATATTTCTAAATGACTGTTTATCTGACATTTATCTATAAGCTGTGCCTTGTGTTCATTTTGTGTGTCTCCTCTGTGTATTTTATCTGATGTCATTTGTTTTCTACAGTCTGGATTTAGGCTATTAATTAATAAATACAAAAACAAATTATTTTCTTTTTCTGCTAAAAAAGACTTTTATTTTGTCTTATCACTCCAACAAAACTGTTGTGTTTCTAATTCCCTCACTTTCCTCTCCTTAGCTGTAGAGAGGCGTGTTATTACCCCAGGAGAGCCCATAGACCTGCACTTACCCCTCACTGACCAGGTGGAGGTGAGTTTTACTCCCAGTGACACTGTACAACCATCAAACCTGCAGATCTGCACCGTGGACGAGGAGAAGATACACTGCAGTCCAGATTATAAAGAGAGAGCGTCTCGTCTCAACACTCTTCAGATTAAAGATGGGCGTGGCTCTGACAGTGGGAACTACACAGTACGGGATTTAGTGAACAATGTGGGAGGTGAGGGAGGCCTATAAATCCTTACAGCTATAGCATTACCTTATCTTATCTTAAACACAACCCCAGGTGATAAGTGATAACACTGATCATCTGGTTATGAGGTGGGGATTATTATATATCAAGTGAACTGTAAGTTCTCAAAGTTGATGAATTGGAAACAGGAAAAATGGGCGAGTGTAAGGATATGAGTGACTTTGACAAGGTAACACACACCAGACTGTGGTGTCTAGATGTCAGAGCAGCTCCAAAACTGCAGCTCTTGTGGGTGTGTCCCAGGGTGCAGTAGTCAGGACCTACAAAAGTTCTATGGACGCCCCACCTTCAGAGGTCTTGTGAAGTCTATGCATTAATGGAGCTATTTTAGTGGCACAACGGGATCAGATATTTTTAGTAACAGCACCATTACTCAACTACACTCCAAAGTTTACATTCTGAACAAAAAGAAAAGCTGTAGAAACTCACAGCACCATCACCTGAGCAGGTCGAGGTAAGAGCTGAAATACAAAACAGCTAGGATTCAGGGAAATAAAACTCTATCATGCTGTTAATGAAGTGTATATTTTGCTTTAAAACTCACATGTAGTGTATGTGTGCATGTTTTGCAGAAGAACAGCCATGTCCAGACAGGGAAAGGAAGTATGTTGTGCCAGTTTGGGTGCTGGTTGTGCTGGTTGGCATTAATATGCATCTAAGGAGAGAAGTTCAGCTGCATCCATGTTAGCATGAATGACACACAAACCACAATCCCAGGCTACCAGAAGGAGATGAGATCTCAGTACACACTGCTGTCACTGACGAGCAGCACTGAACACTGGACACTGGTACAGATAGAGTTTCTTCATTGTGGGACCTGCATGAGATCGTTCACATCACAGGGCTGAAACACTGACCATCTCAGGTCTCATCAGCAGTGCTTTTATCTGTCTGTACCTAAACCTCCGTGGAGAAAACACACAAGAGGAAGATTAATGAGTGCTGAGTGGAGATCAGATCCACGCTGGTAAATCATGGTTGAAGACGAGGGGGGGGGGGGGTCAGGGTTTGTGATCCAGATTCATAGTCATCCATCTATCCATCCATCCATCCATCCATCTATCTATCTATCTATCTATCTATCTATCTATCTATCTATCTATCTATCTATCCATCCATCCATCCATCCATCCATCCATCCATCCATGCATCTATCTATCCATCTATCTATCTATGATTCTTCTGCTCAAACACAGCTGATTCGTCTAATCTGATAATTACCAGCTTCAGTGTGTGTGTGTGTGTGTGTGTGTGTGTGTGTGGTGAATTACACCCTGTACTGGATATCGAACCTCTAGGACTGGTGTACAGGACTTAATGAGTGTAAATGAGCTTTATGGTTGTAGAAAACATCTTAATGTGAAACACAGTTTTAGAAATACATTTTTTTCCTATTGCTTTCACACTTATTGCAGAATTTGGCCCAACATGTCAAAACTCCACACACAAGCCAATCAGACATAGACACTTGGAGATTAACAAGTCACATCTCTGTCAAAATAAACACTGTAATCAAAACTTAACACTCCTTTTTAAAAATTAAATACTTGCAACAAAACTATACACACAAGTGCTATTTAAATTACACTTTCATATCACCAGCAACACACTGATGGGCTTTATATAGAACACTACAGTCTTTGTGATTCTATTTATTAATTGTATTTTGCTCTTACATAAATTCTTACATTCTTACATAAATTTAGCAACAAAAAGTAACTAAAACAAAACAATGACATGTGTGGTGGGGGTGGGGGGTTATGGATCCCATCTTCTATTTGGGTCTGGCCACAAGACCTCATCGGCATCACAGACGATGTCCTCGCGGGCCTGGAATCGGGGAAAATATCGCTTTTTGTGCCGAATCCACCCTTGAATCGATCCCACCCCAATGTCTCCGCATGCCTCTTCTATTGCTTGCAGAAGAGTCATGTGGACGTGTGGGTGCCGATCATATACTTTCCACTGCCATGCTGGAAACAATTCCTCAGTTGAATTTAGAAAGGGGCTGTAAGGGACAGATATAAAAGTGTGAACTTAAAAGTGTGAATCTTAGACCAAAGCTGCCCGGTGGAAACTGACATTATCCCAGATGATACCAAACCTGGACTGCTCTGGTCTGTCCTGCACAACTGCATGTAGTGCATCTAGAAATGCAATTATCTGTTCAGTACTGTAGGGACCTAGTGTGGCATGGTGATGCAGGACGCCTTGGACACTAATTGCAGCACACAAGGTGATATTTCCCCCAGGCTGGCCAGGGACATTTACAACAGCCCTTTGTCCATCTATGTTACAGCCTCGATGCCTTTTGGTCAGATTAAACCTGCCTCATCCACGTATGAACTCATGTGGCAGTTCAGCAGCATCAAAATCCAGAACTGTCTGTAAATATCGAATAGTGTTACTGAAAACACAGACAGTAACTACAATGTCTATATTTTTACACATGTAGCGGCTGGGTTGCGTCAGTATAGATAAAAACTACAAGTTACAGGCAGCATAAACCCTCGTTCCCACATCACAATATATAGTATGTGAAGTAAAGTGACACATACCTGCACATAATCATGACGCACATCCTTGATTCTGACACTCTTCCTCTTAAATGGCTCCCTGTACAGCTGCTTCATTCTGAAGTTATGTTTCTGTAGGATGCGAATATTGTAGAAATGCTGACCCTGTTGATACTGCTTTGCGTTGTTGCAACTTACGAAGTTGGACTGCATTATTTTTTCACACCATTTCAGTAATGGCAAGCTCTTGTTGTAGAGTAAAGAGCCGCTCCCTACCACCTTGAGGAGGTCGTCCAACCATTCTGTCGAAAATACCACCACAAGATCTCAGAGTTCATGTTCTTTTTCACATACTGTAACTTCAAACTCTACACAGTACTGTAACATCACAATGGTATTCCTTTAGATATACTTCACAGAACTACCTATTTTTGTATGGTTCTGTTCTCCAGTCGGAATGTCCTTATTATCGATGCTACTGTGTACCGACTGAGGTTAGGTTGGACTCTTTGCCCAGCCTCCCTCATGGACAGGCCACGATCTGGTTCGACCAGAGTAGCCCTGATGTATCATCTGATACACGTCTCCGCTCTGGTTCTCGTCTATGTCCTCGTCCTCTTCCACGTCCGACTCCTCTCTCTCTTTGTCCTCCTCTCACTCTGACTCTTGTCGCCTCCATGTTTGCATGGTTCTCTTACCTGGGGCCTATTTGTAGTCCTAAGGCTCAGACTAATTGATGTTCTGTTTCTTGTGCAAGTGCTTTCAGGTGTGTATGTGAGTGACCACAATGGCCAGGTGAGCATTGCTTTGCGTGCAGCAGTGTTTTCCCAATGATAACAGGTGATTTCGGTATTGGACAAAGTGTCTAATGTAAGAAAATGTGTGTAGTGTTTCACAATAAGTTTCTTACAAATTTGTAAACAAAGTGCAAACTTGAAAATGTGTTTAAGCTGTGGTACAAGAAGTTTAAGCATTGAGCCTTTGGTCTAAGCATTCGCTTTTAGTGTGTAAGCGATTAGCAAAAACTGTAATATCAAAAATGAATAATAATATCAATAATAATAATAATACATTTATAATGTTGTTCCACAATGTGTTTAAATATATGAAAAGCTCCTGATTAGGTAGCTGGAGATTCAGGAAAACCTAATGTTCCTTGAAAACTAAACACACACACACACACACACACACACACACACACACACACACACAATAGGCGACAGCTTGGAAACACACTCGAAGCGAGAGACAGTTCTATCGGCTCAGAACAAGGCTGCTCTACACACACACACACACACACACACACACACACACACACAAACAGCTCCCAGTTCAGGTCAGGTGAAGGTCAGTGAGGACATGCTGGTGTGTAAGACATGTTTTTGTGAACACGGATGTGCATTAATTAGTGCATTAATTATAACAATG
Source organism: Clarias gariepinus (assembly GCF_024256425.1). Classification (NCBI taxonomy): domain Eukaryota; kingdom Metazoa; phylum Chordata; class Actinopteri; order Siluriformes; family Clariidae; genus Clarias; species Clarias gariepinus. Next base: position 1,212,224 of record NC_071120.1, on the reverse strand, counting down.
ACTTGTAACCACACGTTGCTACAACTGCACATTACACACACTCACGGATACACACTCTCCCTTCTGAGTAACAGCACAACTGTGTGACTGACACTGATTTACATCTTACTGCAAAACACTGACAGAGTAAACACCGGCTGTATGACACGTGTGTGTCCACTTTCACCCTCACACACTTACACACACACAGCGTAATATTACACCTCAGTGTGTGTGTGTGTGTTTAGTGACTGAATATCATTTTAGTTGAGACACTTTTGATTGGAGAAGTTCTAGAGCAGGAATTGACACCGATGTGGACAGAGAGACGGTTCTAGAGTCTCTGAGGGTCTGTTCTGTTTAAACACTCACCTTCATTCGTTTCTGACTCAAAACTACACAACAGTCAGGAGGTAGTGTGTGTAACGTCCCAGCTTGTGTTGGAAAGCCTCATATGGAGTGTAGTGGAAATCTCTGGGGTGGGAATTTACCTTTGTGTGTGTGTGTGTGTGTGTGTGTGTGTGTGTATACAATCATCTGTCAGTGTTTATTATTATTAATATTATTATTATTATTATTATTAATAATAATAATAATAATAATATAATAATAATCCTGGAATAAAATAACCAGAGAGACTGACTACTGTCTGCAGTGTGTGTGTGTGTGTGTGTGTGTGTGTGTGTGTGTGTGTGTGTGTGTGCATTGAATTAAAGAATGTTGGCCCTACTCTAACTCTGTCCCTTTCCTCTTCCTGCAGACATAAAGACTTTCACAGTGCATGTGATCTTCTCCTCACTGATGATGTAAAGCTTTTTTATCTTCATATCCTTAAGTGTTCATCTACTGTAGAACTTCTGTAAGTCACTGTGGATCAGGAAAGGACACAATTACATCTCAGATTCATGTTTGTTCCATATCGAAAAATCCTTTAAATGCAGCAGACAAATGCAGGTTTCTTTCTCCTGAGTGTGAAGGACATCAGTAGATCCTTCAAAGCCCAGTCTGTCTCAAGGAAAGAGAAGGCGTTTTTACGCTTTTAACAAATGGCCTGCATCTGACCTGCCTTATGCCACACCCTTATGTGTTTTAAACCACAACCATTGTGATTTTATAGATCATTCATACTGCATTTTATCCAGATGGTGAAAGGTTGTGAACTCTTGGTTTATGTTTTGTCTCCCAAGTGTAGAGCTCTGAACATCTTCACTGCAGTGAACCACATATATTATATTGCTTTTCTTATGTTGTGAAGTTTGAAGGTGCAAACTTCTGCAATAAGTAACTGCACTAATTTAATAGTGGTAATGATGTTCTCACACAGTCCGAGGCTGACACCTACTGGCCAAGACGATGTACTGCACAAAAGGTGCTGATGATCTGCTGCTAATCATCCGTCTTATTAAATCACGTGATCAGGATTAAAATAATTGAAATAAAGACATCTATATTAAGTAGATTTTCTTTCCCAGGCACTAATAACTTCTGCAACAGATATCAGCTTTCACCTAAAAACCATCCTCATACACTCACCTGTTCTTCACCTGCCCTAAACTTTCTACTTACTGATCTCATTCCTTTAACACAATGTCCCAGTTCTTGCTCTTTGATGGTAATGTTTGATACAGTCAGTCAGACTCTGTAATTGTCCTCAGAATAATCAGACACTTTGGTTTTTACTTATCAGGTCACTGACAACCGCGGTGAAGTTGTGATAATATTGAATATCAAAGTGATAATATTGAATAATAAAGGTTGTTCCCTCTGCAGGACAGGTGGACACATATTTTACAGTCGATTTGGGGGCAATAGGTCACATGACTTGAAAGTTATTGAAATAAAATATAGAATTATTGATTATTAACTATTAATAAATATGCAAAGTGATAATATTTAATAATAAAGGTTGTTCCCTCTGCAGGACAGATGGCCACACATTTTACAGTAGATTTGGGGGCAATAGGTCACATGACACTGGTTAAATCCAATAAATAATGAAATTATTTATACACAACCACGCATGACACTGACATTAACAGTAGCAACATGTACAATTTTTTTATTTATAATATGAATATTATCTGTATTTTAATTGGACAGTAATTTACAGACGGTCCCTAACTCTTGCAGTAGGTGAGGTTCTGTCCCCGGACTCTGTTACTGAATCTCTGCTACAAAACAGAATCTGGAAGCCGGAGCTTAAATATCCAACGTCCAACTTCAAACCAACTTCACCGCGGTTGACTGTGTAGGATTACAAATTTATAAAATGTTAAATCTAGCTTCTAACGTAATAGTATATAAACTGAACAAGTTATGTACATTGGGTTTTACATTTTAAGGTAAAGTTGGTGACATTCTAAGAAGATCAAGTCTTGTACCCCAGGTGTCAGAGACATTAACCTTTTGTCTTTATGTACTTCCTGACCACTGGGTAGGGTCCCAAAGTCAATGTGAATGCTAATCTCAAGACCAGGCTATGCCTTTTGTCTCTATGAGAATGTAAAGGTTTGGGGGATACTGTCAGGCTGATTAGATTAGCACCTATGCATTTGAAAGCCACTGTTATGCTGATGAGATCAGGGCTGGGGAACTTCCGTTACCAGGCTGACTCCTGTACTAGACTATGCTTTGTTTAGATTGTCTCCACCTCTTTGTATCCCTCCCTCTTGTAAAGTATAAACTCTTCCGAGCTAAGTTTTTCGGTCAGACTTGGATGACTACAGCGACGCTCGGCGAGTTCTCAATAAAGAGTAACTTCTGCTTGAATGATATCCCAACGTCTCCTGGTCTCTGAAAAAGTTCCCAACAACTGACAGTAGAATCCTGCTATACTGAGGAGCCCTTCCACTTTTTGTGTCTTACTGCATTAGTCTACATTTTATGGTATTTCAACATAATAATCCTGCATGTGAGAAATTATTAACAATTCGGCAATTTCTTTCATATATTAAAAACATTAACGGAGAGACTGTTTTTAAAACCATTTAAAAATTAGCAAGGAACATCGCTAGTCACATTTGCGTGAGCGCATACTAACGGAATCACTGCTGTAAAGTAAAACAACAACAACAAAAAAATTAACCAGCTCCTTACCTTTGAAAACAATCGCGACAGAGAAGAGTTTCTGTGTGTTTGTTTGGGAACCTGAGAGGAGGGGGGGCTGTAAATAAAGAGAGAGTAAAACCGTTGGCTCAGTTGTAATCACGTGACGCTTGGTGTTAAAACAAGAAGCGCATGCGTTATACATGATACTCGTTACTCGTAAACCAAGACAACACTAGTTTTTTTTACGTCAAAATTTATTTAAAATCTTTCCTCGTCTTGCGGAACACTCGTAAACAGCGTTACTCGTAATCCGAGGTTCCACTATACTGAGACTGTGTCTGTTCCCTAAGCTAAAAAAAAAACTATTTATTTAGCCAAGCATTTTTGTAAATAGATCTGTGCAGATCTGGGGGACTCATGGACGTAGAGTATTATGGTGAACTGGTATGTTTAGATGCTGTCCTCCTCACTCTCATTGATCACTCAGGTTTGTTGACGGTTGTAGTGCTGGTTGCTTTACATCTCAGTTCCCCCTTATGTCTGTGTTTCCTTTGTAGAATTTTTTGAAGAATTTCAATTATATATCATTTAGCACAAGTATGTTAATCAAATCAAAAGCATCATAATCAATCAAAAGTATGTTAATAAAATCAACATGAAGAACAGAACATTCTGTGCAGTGGCTCAGGAGGCCCAAAATGTTCTGTTCTTAGGGAAACAAGTTGAGACGTAGGGCAGACAAAAAGAGGAAGTTAATCATGTGAGCTCAATGTACAAAATGTACAAAATAAAATGAAATCATCTGCTCAGAACTGCTGAACTGAGCACAAAGCAGGAAAGGGCTCACAGATGGAGTGACTTTCACTATTTAGAGAGCGCGCATGGTGCTGTAATTACAGCAAATAAATAAGTATTAAATCATTTATCAGAATTGTTAACATAATCACAGGTGAGGTGGGATTAAGGCTGATACGGCTATCAGGATCAGTAGAAATAAGTCATGACAGTTACATATGCAACATACTGTACACATAATAATTAACACATTATAGAATCAGAACTAGTGATCACAATCTGTTAATGTCATATTCATGTTGATTAATATAATTAGTTAGACTGAGTTATACTCCAATAATTCATAAGGCATAAAAGACACACAACAGGCCAATAAAAAGTCAAACGCCTTAAGTACTTATACATTGTGGTAAACGTTTACAAGAATGATTGGACGATATCCAATGTCATTATTTGAAGATGGCTGCCGCAGCATGTGGTGCTGCATGTGGAGCTGCTACAGGCAGGAGCAAAATTTGAATAAAACCTGAAATCTACCATACAGATACAGGGCAAGTGAATGTGGAAGATGAGCTTTTGAACTTTTTGTTTGTTAAGCTTAAAACTGTGAAGCAGGATGAGATTGTTTTGATGGCTACGGACCGATTTGGATCAGAATGGATTGCAAACTCCACCAAACTGCTTTTTGAACTGTGCCCAGGTTCTACTCGCAAGCTTGTGGCTCACACCGGACCTCAAAAAGACTCAAAGAACATCAGGAGTTGCCTTAGGCTCCTTAATCAAGCTGGTGAAAATGTACCTCGGTTTGTTTCGCACAATCTTGATGAACTTCCACCTGTGACTTTCAACAACCTTGATGTGTCCTGTTTGCTTGGTAAGATTAAACAACTAAGTGTGGATATTACAACTATGAAACAGGCTGTGTCTCTGCAAACTAACTCCTGTAACGATCTGCGGATTTTCACCATGGACATAAATCAACGTTTGAGTGCTATTGAGCAGCCTAAAACAAATCTGAAGAGAGGGCCTGTTCTCCAAACCACCAAGCCTGTGACGACTCAGAGAGTGTCCACTCCTCAAGCCTGTGAGAAGACCCAAGATGACATGGAGGGTCAGACCAGCGAAGGAGATACAAGCCAGATGGATTCTGCCTCAGGCCTGGGCAGGTTAACCAGTGTTGCAAAGGAAGACTCTCATGTAAAGTGGAGTGACATGGCAGCTACTTCACCCTGGAACCTGGTCCAGGGCAAGAGGAGCAACAACCGCAAAAAAGAGGTCCATGAAAATGCTTCAGTAAGGCCCAAACCTCGGCTGAATCCTCACAAAGGGAAGAAACCTGCTGGCATTGTTGGAACTGGTACAGGTGGAGATATCCAAGTCATAAAATCCAAACTGGTAAGTGTATTTGCAACAAAATCTCTCCTGATTTGGACTCTGAGACTTTGACTAAATATATGAAAGATAAACTTGGGCGTGATGTAACCTGCCAAAAGACAGAAGCTGTACAAAGTCGGTTCAGCTCTTTTAAAATAACCACAGAGTGCAAAGAAGTAGATGAAATGTATAATCCAGAGCTGTGGCCTGAGGGCACTTTTGTGCGGCGATTCTATGAGGCACGCAAACCTAAATCTACAGCTATGTCAATATCAGTGATGAATGTGCCTGTAATGGGATCAGGGGTACCTCATGCCTAGTACTAGCAATAGTGATGGTGCTCAAAGTGGTGTCATACAACTCACGAGGCTTGCGCCTAGGACAGAGTGCTGGGGACAGAGCACATCGGATTGTGGTTGACCTGCTACTGGAGACCACAGATATTCTCATTTTTAGCCAAACAGGACCTTGATAAACTTAATTCTGTCCACAGTGATTTTCATGGAGCAGGAGAATCCATAACAGATTTAAGCACCAAAATGGTGCGTGGTAGAATACCTGGAGGCGTGGCCATTTTGTGACGCAAGAAATATGATCCAATGATCAGTATTATCAGATTAGAGGTGGACTGGTGCATTGCAATTAAAGTTGTGCATATGAATGTTTTTATTATTTTAAATGTCTATACTCCATATGACTGTTATAAAAATGAAGATGAATATATGAATAGATTGGCTTTTTTGAACTCTTATATTAGGGAATGTGCATATGCAAATATATTTGTGATGGGTGATTTGAATGCAGATATCTCTGATGACAAATCTCTTTTTGGTCAGCACTTGTTACAGTTCTGTCATGATAGTAAACTGGTTCTTTCCAGTATGAATTTTCTCCCTGCCGGTAGTTATACTTACATCAGTGAAGCTTGGAACACTATATCTTGGCTGGATAATGTAATTTGTACAGCTGATGCTCATGAAAGTCTGGAAAAAGTTGAAATTCTGTATGATTTGACTACAACTGATCACTTACCTGTCTCTATGACTATAAATGTCGATAACTTGCCTGACTGCAGTAGTTTGACAGAAGATGGTGCCAACATGGGTAAAGTGAATTGGGATAAACTACATGGAAAGGATGTTTTGTACTATTGTGGGAGGACGGATGCTCTCCTAAGGGAAGTACAGCTATCCATGGGTGCTATTTTGTGTTCAAATATTAATTGTGATTATGTCACTCACTGTAATGATCTGGGTGAAATGTACTATGGTATAGTGAGTGCTATACATGATGCTAGTCGTCCACTATATACACATTCCAGAAAGGCTAAGAATATTAAGCCTGGTTGGAATGAGTACAGATCTGGCCTTAAAAAACGCACGTTTTCGGAAAAGGGATCCCACGACTGTGAAAATGCCCTTCAATACCTGTAGGGGGCAGTCGTGTTTCAGTCTAAAGTATTGTGTGTCTACTGAAGCCGAAAAATGTTGTCTCTTAGGTGCCCATTGACGGCAAGCGACAGAGCTCATAAACGTGTCAAGCTCAAACTGTTATGTATTTATTCTTCATTTTCATTCAGAATTATTATTATTATTAGTAGTAGTAGTTCTCCAAATTTATTATTATTATTATTATTGTAACGCACCCGCGCGTGTGCAAAAGGACTACAAAGATGTATGATGTTAGCCTATATTTATGCGCTTTAAACACAGACGGGTACTGGTGGCTCAGTGGTAGGTGATTCGCCCGTCATGCGGGAGACCCGGGTTCGATTCCCAGCCAGTGTTCAAAATTCTGGTGCTATTCGCTAAAATACCACGATATAGCCATTACATTATCAAGTTATGCTTCAGTACTAAATGCATGTTTGCAATTGAGAATTTTTTTTTGCTTAAGCTATGAAACACATTAGCACTCACAGTTGCTGTAATTTAATGATTATCATAAGCAAAAGTGTAAAACAAAGGATTCACATTTATTACATTTTCACCCAGAGCGGGATTCGAACCAGGGTCTGGACGATTTTATAGGATATACGGATATTATACAGATATTATTTAAGCAACGCCACACCACGTGGAAAGCGGCAAAAATGCTTCAATTTCATTGGCTGTCACTGAGTGTCAGCTATTCACGACTGCCCCTCCGGGGAACACAGAATCCCCGGGCTTTGACTGCGCTTTCTCCATTCGTTATTACAGGGGCGGACTGGGACCAAAAAGTGGCCCTGGACTTCCTGGCCCACAGCGGCCCACACCATAATACATTGGCTCATTAATGTAGAGATACATTTTTAACACCAGTTACTAGTATAAAAATATAACACAATACAGAAATCAATGCTATTTAAACATGTTATTTTAAGTATCACTGAACATATATTGGGTCAAAGAAACAAACAAAAAAAAGAACATCAAGACAAACAACATATAAATCTATAAAGACAATATTTTTTATTTTATTCTTTAATTATTATGGTAGTCAATATTAACACGAAATAATGCTGAGAAACATTATTTCAATTAATATTGACCACCATCATAATAACTAGCACAAGTTAATGCTGCTACTAATTTTATTCTGTTTGATTGCCATTCTTTTTACTTGGCTCTGGTAGATCAGGGGAGACGTGTTGGTCATCATCAGCATGTATTATGATGTGGGATGTGGTGCGCTGCTGGGTCCAGCCTCACTGTCCCTGACCTGTTATAGGCAGAATCTGTTCATTTGAAGCATTTCACAGCATTTACCTCTAAAGCTTTTTCTTATTTTCGCGTAACCTTTTCTTCTTCCTCCTTTTCATTCATGGAAATTATTATTAATTTGCTCAGAAAATTCGCTGCATCGAGAAAGGATCAATATCAAAAAATTTAAAGATGCCCACGTGTGTGGACAAAGAATACAAAAGTGTATAATATTTAATAAAGTTAGCATAATACAATATTGTTTCCAATGCTGAAGCAAACATGATTTAGTTTTAGTCTATTCATTGAATACAACGCGACAGCGCGCTCCGAGGTGAAGCGCACCCATAGTTACTGTAATCCCCCATCTCACCTTTACAACAGGTGTGAAGTCATCAAACCGGTTTCGCTGCTGGGGAATTCACAGAATTGGGGGTTTTAAAACAAATTAACAAGACCGAGCAGACTTCAGACAGGGGGTTTGGTTCGTTAGAAGTGGCGCTGACCGGGGGGGGGATGGGGGGCGGGAGGGAGTCTCGCCCGGGGAGCAATTCAGTGTAGAACCGCCACTGCCTATTTTCCGCCACATCTCGTACTTCCCTGATCTCGGACTAAACTCCGCGCTTTGCTTTTTTAATGTGGAGCAAGCCCGAGATCATATTAACGTAGCATTCATCATTCAAAGTTATTCATATCAGTGTATAGTTAGTGTGATTTGAAAAGTGCTATAACTCCACCTGCATCAGTTTCAGCCCAGTGGAACAATCTGACTACACGTGAAGTGCCATGAAAAAGTATTTGCCCCTTCCTATTTTTTTTCTTTGCATATTTGTCACACTTGTATAGGTGGAATTTTACCTAAACACTTTAGGTGAGAACGTATAGGTTAATATGTATAGGTGAGAACAGCTGATTTACACTTGGGGAGAGTGAATAATTTGCATTTGAATGTTGTCTGGCATTGTAAGCACACGCAGTGACACTAAAAGAACAATAGGATTAATAGGAATAGGAGGCACTAAAGAGGAGGATTTTAATTTAGACTATAAAAAAATTAACCTGCGTCTATTTTTAGGCGTGCCAGCTGCCACTTTTTAGTCTTATAATGCCCACATGACATGCTGGTACAGAGCTGGACATAGCTCATCCATGCCAATTATCCCGGGTTTGCACCCTGCGCTATAAAATACGAGTACGACGGCCATCCGCGGCCAGCAGCTCCTGCCTCCGTCCGCTCGCGCTTGCTATTCTATGAAGTCTCTGGGGCGCGTTCCAATTGCCCCGTTTGCATGCTGCACTTCCGCGTTGTGTGTCCGCGTCTCACTCACACCGTGTAGTAAAATCCACTGTAAACCAACAAACCCCGAGAATTTTATAGCGCGGATGAACCCGGGATCATTAGCAAGGAGAGCTCTTCTTCACTATTCGTGCTTAATTCCGCAGCCCTGCTTCTTCGCATATCTGAAGGAGAGGCCGCCTAACTAGTGAGCGAGAAGCGATATTGATTTGGGCGCACGCCGTGACAGGCTGAAAAAAAACTATTGTCCTCAAAAATGTAACAGATGAGGACTCTGATTAATGTGCAAAAACTATATAATAAAACTATATAAGACTACATGCCTTTATAAGACTCAACTTTTATTTAAGCGCACTCACAATAACGAAAAAACTTTGTGATTTTGTAAATGTTTGAAAGCAAATAAGCTGCGCTGTTCTGTATTGTTTTTGGTGAACTTGAGCGCGACAGAAAATAAACGCAAATGTTTTTATAAATGGTCAGAGTCAGTCTGCTTGCTGTTTTCCCGACGCGTTCATAATCATTAGTCTACTTCTGCCGGTGCGCTCTGGAAAACTCCATGCATGCGGCTGAGCGCTGATTAAAACTATGGAGTAAATTAAAGAGGAGAATCACGATGCCGAATCGAAGTCCTGAGCCCAAACCTTATTTAAATTAAATTAACAAATACTATAAGTAAAAAAAACAATAGCCCACGTTTAGAAACCGTTTATAAATTCTTTGCGACATGAGTTGGCCCGGTGTTATGCGCAGAGCGCCGGGAGATTTCCTGAAGCTCCGAAATCACTGGGGCATTTTTTCTAAATAGATGCTATCTTTAATAACTGATGGAGGTTTTGAGCTGTATATACACGCAGTTTTGAGGGGTTTAAAACTAATTAGTCCGAGCAGACCTACATGAAAGGTGAGAAGTGAGTAACTGCGCGCGCTGTCGCGGTGTATATACTGTACAACAAACGTTTATCAACGTTTTGATAAAAACGCTGCCTTTTGTAAAGTGAAAGTACTTTACAAAAGACAAACTGCTTTATTTCTGTCATGAATTCACAATCACATCACATTCCAGCTATTATTTCCAGCCGTGGTTAAATAATGTATGAAATAATTATTAAATGCTGGACACAAACAGCAAATATGATGATTATTATAAAAAGCCCGAAAAAGTTTGTGGTCATAAGATAATATTTACTTAATAATATAATATATATAGTTCATTCATGTCTTCTGATGATGTCAACACATTTTTTACGTTTTAAATAAGATATGTTGGCATATTTACGAATCAGGACATTCGCATAGTTAAGACTATCAGATAGCCTACTATCAGGAAATTAAATTAATTTCAACACCATGTAAACCGAGACATTGCCATGTCTTTCACTGTTTTGTCCCTGTTAAAACATTACAAAAAATATATAAGAAACTTATTAAGAATTTTAAAGCACGAATTTGGGCATCTTATTTCATCATTATGAAAATAATATGAAGCACATATACACACATTTATCATGAAAGATCTGTTGTAAAGCAAAATAAAATTCATGTTTGCTTCAGCATTGGGAACAATATTGTTTTAGACTAAGTAATTATACACAATTCTTCGTTGTGCAGTACTTGGTCCGGCGTTTAAATAAAGTCCTTCCATGCGCCATCTGGCGGATATTCAGTGAAGCACAACACATTTATTTAAATTCCCGAATGTTGCTTACGGCAAGTAGCGGCGCGCCGCGCGCTAAATTGAGGCATCCCGCGGGAAAACACGCGCAGTCTTTATGACCACATCTGTATGTAGTTGACTACCAAGAAGCCGCTAAGACAGCTCATAGGTCCTGGGTTATAGCTGGTAGACCCAGACAGGGGCCAGAGTTAGAACATAAAAAACATACCAGGGCTAAATATAAATATGCAGTGCGCTTTGTTGGAAAACACGAGGAAGCCTTAAGAGCTCACTTTATGGCTGGAAACTTGATTGGCAACAATGTCACTGAGTTCTGGAAGGAGGTGATACCTACAAATAGGGCCAAGACAATATTGCCTTGCCATATCGAAGGTGTATCTGGTGCAGAAAATATAGCAGAGCTGTGGAGACAGCACTATGCAACTCTGTTTAATTGTATTAAAGGCGAGCCCTATTGTGTGGGTGAGTTAAATGAGGATTTAATTCACTTTACTCCTAATGAGATCTATAATGCTATAGAGCAACTAGCTGATAACAAAGCTAGTGGCAAAGATAACATCACTGCGGAGCATCTCAAGTTAGCCAGCCCTAGAGTGGCAGCCCTGTTATCTATTTGCTTCACAGGGCTGATGACTCATGGTATACTGCCAGACACCATGTTGACCGTCACATTAGTGCCCGTCATCAAGGACAAGGCAGGGAAAATAGGGAGTCTTAACAATTATAGACCCATCGCTCTAGCTAGCATTCTTTCAAAGGTGTTAGAAAAGTTGCTACTAGATAGACTGAGTGGGCTCATTTGCACTACAGAAAATCTATTTGGCTTTAGGTCTCAGCATAGTACTGATCTATGTATCTATGCCTTGAAAGAAACTGTTAAATCCTACAGAAGACAAGGTTTATTGGGTTTATTGATGCGTCCAAGGCATTTGACAGAGTAAATCATCATAAGCTTTTTACTAAACTCATGCTTAGGGGTGTGCCGGGATGCATCATATGTATACTGGTTTATTGGTATGCTAAACAAAGCATGCAGGTTAAATGGGGAAACCCTTCAGTGTAAGTAATGGAGTACAGCAGGGGGGGCTTTTGTCTCCAGCCCTGTTTAACTTATACATAGACAACCTTTCAAAGCAGTTGGGGAAATGTAAGACGGGTTGTGTAATAGGGAATACTCTGTTAAACCACCTGATTTATGCAGATGATTTAGTTATTATGTCCCCCAGCGCTGTTGGGTTCCAGCAGTTGTTGGATATATGTTCCAAGTATGGGGGTGAGTTTGATGTACAGTACAATGCAAAGAAGAGTTTTGTGTTGATTTGTAGGACTATGTCCTATTTGTCCTGTCAGGACATTGTATCTGTGTATCTAACTGTACAAAATATCTTGGGCATATTATTACTGACAAGATGGAAGATGATGCTGACTTGTATAGGCAGAGACGAATGTTGTATATCCAAGTGAACATGTTGGTCAGGAAATTTTATTACTGCTCTGATGATGTGAAGGTGCATTTGTTTCGTGCTTATTGCACCCCTATGTATGCAGCCCCATTATGGGTCAACTATAAAAAAGGAGACTATGCGCAAACTGCAGGTAGCATATAATGATTGTCTGAGGATTGTTGAAGAAGCCTAGGAGTAGCAGTGCAAGTAAGCTTTTTTGTTACGTGAGGCTAAGTTGTTTACAGGCCCTTTTAAGGAACCTAATGTTTAAGTTTATGTGTTGACTTGATGAGTCACAAAACTGTATTATAGTAAGGCTCACAAGTCCTATGTGTAGCTCGGTTCGATATCAGTCACATCTATGGAAGCATTGGTATGAGTGCCTTTTAAGACTCTTGTGAAAAAGGGGGTGTAATTTTTTTATATGTTTATGTAACTTTTTCTTTCTTTCTGTATATGTTGTATGCCCTGTTATTGGGTCTAGAGCCTGTAATAAAGATTTAGTAGATATAAAGTGATCTGATGGAGTGTCACAGAGAATCTGGTCGAAAAGAGGAACTTAACAAATCACCCTCAAAAACAAGAAATGAAGAAGGCAGAGGAAACCAACCCTCACATGATAAACATGATAAAGGAGGAAACTGGGAATCAGTTACTTAACTAGACAGAACAAATTACAACTTATCTAACAAATATCTAAAATTTATAGAAAAATTGGATCAAACTAAGAAATAAGGAGGAGGTACAGCGTAAAGTCCAGGGGCCTCATGTATCAACGCTGTGTACGCACAAAAACTTTGCTTACGCCAGTTTTCACGTTCAAGGTCGGATTTACTAACAGTGAAATTAACGTGAGAATGTGCGTTCTTCCACGCCAACTTCATGTTTGGCGTACGTGTATTTTTTTGTGTACAGTATGTTTGTTTTATTTCCGTTGGCGACTCCTAGAGGCAATTATGTTAAATTGCATAATAATAATAATAATAATAATTTTTATTTATATAGCGCCTTTCCAGAGCTCAAGGACACTTTACAATTAGAGGGAAAAAAAAAAACATGCAGAGGACAGGTGGATTTAAATGTAACATTCTGAAAACAAATGAGTTTTGAGTAGAGATTTAAATGTGGAGACGTTGTTAACAGAACGGAGAGAGTGAGGTAGAGAGTTCCAGAGTTTGGGAGCGATAACACTGAATGATCTGCCGCCCATTGAAGAGAGGCGGTACCGAGGGACAGCAAAGAAACCAGAATCGGAGGAGCGTAATGAACGGGTCGGAATGTAGGGGGCAAGCAGATTAAAAAGGTAAGTGGGGGCTAAGCCATGTATAGATTTGAAAACAAGGAGAAGAATTTAGAATTTGATACGGTAAACAACTGGGAGCCAATGGAGATCAGACAGGAGTGGGGTTATATGAGCAGATCGTTTGGTATGAGTGGGTATTCTAGCCACAGAGTTTTAAATATATTGTAATCTGGAGATGGAGCTGGCGGGTAGACCAATTAAAAGTGCATTACAGAAATCAATGCGTGATGAGACGAATGCATGGATGAGAGTTTCAGCATCTTTGGTACTAATGAATGGACGCAGTTGGGCAATGCGGCATAAATAAAAGAATGCAGATTTAGTGGCAGATTTAATGTGAGGCTGAGTAAGAGGAGAGTGTGGAGTCAAAGATTACTCCTAAATTTTTGACAGAAGTAGATGTTTTGATGTGAGAGCCAGCAATCTCACAGGTAAAATTGGTGGAGATGTTGCTGGTGAGTGCTGGGGTTCCGATGAAACTAATTTCAGTTTTGTTCATGTTAAGTTTCAGAAAGTTTAAGGTAAGCCAATCTCTGATGTCCTTCACGCAAGCAGAGATTTCGTCAATTTGGGCAGATGCAGTAGGTGTACAGATAGAGTAAAGTTGAATGTCGTCGGCATAAAAGTGATAGTTAAGACCATGACGTGGAATGATCAGATAGAGTGGGATTATGTAAATTGTGAATAATAGTGGGCCAAGAACAGATCCCTGGGGAACACCTCGCTTCAGTGGGACGGTGGGTGATCAAAAATCCTTAACAGAAATATAAAATTGTCTATCAGAGAGATAGGAAGAAAACCAAGAAAGAGCAGTACCAGAAATACCCAGACCAGAGAGACGAAAAATGAGCAAATCTTGGGAGACAGTATCGAAGGCAGAGCCGAGATCAAGTAGCAGCAGTATGGACAAGGAACCAGAATCACAAGAAAGAAGTAGATCATTTACTACCTTTACAAGTGCAGTTTCGGTACTATGGAGGAGGCGAAAACCAGACTGAAAATGGTCAAAGAGATTATTATCAACTAGATAAGACTGGAGTTGGGCAGCAACAGTACTTTCCAGTAATTTGGATATGAAAGGTAAATTAGAGATGGGACGATAGTTAGATAAGACTGAAGAGTCAAGGTTGGGTTTCTTGAGCACAGGTGTAACTGCAGCAGTTTTTAGTGGCAGAGGAAATGAAGCAGAGGTAAGAGATGCGTTAATGAAATGAGAAATAGGTGCATAGATGGCAGAGTGACAGCGTTTCAGGAGAAAAGTAGGAGCAGGATCAAGATGACAGGATGAAGAGTTGGATTTAAGGATTAGCTTAGAGACAGAATCTGGGGTCGTCAGAGAAAAACAAGACAGAGACTGATGGGATAGATTTGTTGGATGGCTGAGCTCTGTATTAGTAGGGAAACATTGGTGGACAGCATTAGTCTTCTCAAGCAAATAATCCAAAAAAGAGCAGCAAAACTCATTAGATACTAGAGCATCCTGAGGTGGGCAGTTGGTAAGTTTATTTATCGTTTTAAATAATGCTTTAGGTCTGTTGCTCGATTTATTGATTGTGGCAGAGATAAGGTTAGAGCGGGCTGAGAACACTGTAAAATCTAACAATCATTTTAACTTATTTCTTTATGTTGACTTTACTTAATGTGGAGTTGTTTGTTTACCTTACTGATGTATATGTAGTAATCCTTACTATTTGCCTTCAAAGTCTTATTTACTTAAATATATCTAGTTACTGTAATATGATTTGTTTGAGTGCCATTCTACTATCATTTTAGCGTTGGAAGATCCCGACCTTTAAGAACCTACTTGGGCTAATCCAAACACAAAAGCTAAATTAATAAATAAAAGTCAGTAAAGGAACTATGAATGAGAGTGATAAGAATATGTTCTTTGTTTAAAAAAAGATAGTTTAATAATGAGTATTTTTAAAAGGGGAATTCATCAATGTTCAAGATTTACACTAGATCATTTAAAACCAGATCAAGCAATGTTAAAATGATTAAAAGCGTTTTAAATATCATTAAGAGTAATGGCGTCATATAATATAGAAAAATAATTTCTAAACTTCGTCGTTATTGTACACCAGGACAATAGGGGGCTAAATGCGCTAATAAAGTAAAAAAATAAAATAAAATCGGCGAGCAAGACTCGCGTAAAGCGGCGAAGAAAAGAAGAAGGATTTTAATTGGATGAAAAGTTGTGCACCGCGGGGGGTAACAGCCGTTAGAAAAAGGGCTCGTGCATCGCGCCAATTTCGCTTGTAAAAAGACGTTTCTGTCAGCATTTCAGCAGCAAAGGAGGAAGAAATCGAACGGAGGGGAATAAACAACTAAACTGTGACTTCGGGAACATTCTGGAATCCAATGCCGTCTATTTGGCCGTGTAAGTATTGTTCATATCACTCAGATAGAAGAGTGCTTTTACTGAAGCACTACAGGTTAAATCATGGAAATTACACTCGTATATCGCCAGTCCCGTGCTTGTACAAAGACTGTTTGTGCACATTTAAGTCTTTTAATGCTCTAAAAGTGCATTGCTGTGAATCCCACCTTGTCCAAAGAGTGTGGAGTTAAGTTTAGCAGCATACTTAGTGAGAATCTGAAACATTTTTGGATTAAGTATGTACCAGATATGATTGTTTCAGCTGGCTCGTGCTCCGGTCTCCCAGAATTCAGACAGATTACAAAACTTGTAGTTATTAACACTCATGTTGTGTTTGTCTGCAGACAATTGACCTCATGGTATAATGAACACTTAAGGTCCTATGAGCTTTGTGGCAGTCATTTAAGTCCCCATTCAGTCACTGAACTGTCTGAATTGAATGATGTTTTCCCGCTCTCAGCTTACCGAGCCAGAGGAAAACATTTTGTCACATTAAAACTGTATATTTTATGCTAAATAATAAATATATGAGAACACATTTCTTAACCAAACATGCCTTTTTTTTTTCTTTTTCTTTTTTTTAATAGAGGGATGCTCAGCATGGACCTAGGACTAGTTCTCCGAATTGTCATTAATGATGGAGATATACGTAAATTAACTTTGCCAGATAAGCCTAGCTCGGTAGAAGCTTTTACAATTGAGGTAAAAGAGAAACTTCAGTTGACTTGTGACTTCACATTGCAGTATGAAGATCCTGACTTCAATAATGCACTCTGCAATCTCAGTGATATGAGTGATCTTCCTAACAAAGCAACACTGAAAGTTATTCCTCATGTTACTTTGGTGAATTTTGAAATTAATGAACAGATAACTTGTTCAGCAAATGAGACGCCTAGCAGAGTAGAGTCCACCCACAGCACTTCTGATACAGAAATTTTGTCATCTGACAGTTCAAACTCGTCCAGCAAACATCAGTGGCCCAAGTCTTTTGAGATTCCTGACTTTTCAGTTGACATTAACTACAGACTGCGACAAGGAGACCTACTTCATATGAGGGATGGAATTTATCTTACTGTTTCAAGAGACATGAAACATGAAATACTGCAAAAGTTGGCAGAGTGCATGTACTCATATAAAGCATACCCTACTGATGAAGATTTTGCTGAAGTTGCAACAGCCCTTATAAACAAGCATCCGTGTCTTCGAGAGCAAGGATCATCAACAGGGTGCAGAGGGTGGAAAAATAGTCTCAAATTTAAAATGGGCAATTACCGGTCAAAACTCCGTAAAGCTGGATGCCTTGATGTCTCTGTTAATGGAGGAAGAAGGGGCAAGTACTCTCCTGAAGGACAGCCTCCAAAACAAAACATTAAAAAACCACGAAGAGATGAAAGAAATTACCTTCCTGATTTTCCTTTGGGAAAGGATAAAATATCTCTTGAAAAAGATAAAGAACTGCTTGTTGAAGAAATGCGAAAAAGATTGCCAAACAAGACCATGGTCGCACAAAAGATGGACCAAACATTTCCCTTACGAAGAAAAGAAATCGTGGAAACAGAGCCACCAATCAGAACAATGATGGAACGCTGGCCAGCACTTTTTACTGAGCGTGAGGTAAGAAATCTTATTGTGATTGGCTATTTGCATATGTTTCATTGGTTAAATGATTTTCTGTTTTTAGGTTTTTGCAGAATTTACTCGGATTGCCTGCAAGAATCTCCAGAGTGAATTCTTTGGTGAACTTGACAGACACACACCCCGTCTAATGAAGATTTTTCGGTCTAAAACTGGAACCTTGGGTCAGACCTTATCAAAATTACTAGAGCAAGTTGAGTCAAGAAGAAACGCCAATCAAACATCAAATCAGGTATAATTATTCATGTGTGAATGAGACTTAATTTCTTGCTGCTACTGCATGTCTTTACTGAGCTTCATGTCATCCCAGATGTATAAGATGCTTAAAAAAAAAGGAAATTTATTTGACCCATGTTAATCAGCCATTTTCTTAAGTGATGCAAAGGGTGGGGGTGGGGGGACAAAACTAATATTCAGAATTTTATTTTTAAATCCAAATCAATGTTTCCAGTATAATGTTATTAGGACGATCACCAGGGGCACATTGTGATGTAAGCAAATTTAAAACTTGTGCAAGAATTGATGATCTTCCATGCTTCCAACATTACTTCTCATACTAACCCATTGACCTAACCTTAACACCACAAACATCATGGGGTCACAACACCCCCCTGCATGATCACTCTCTCGTGACAGACTGGAAGCATTGATTTTGCAGTTTAAAACTTTACAAATATTACTGTGTTTCTTGCACCCACCTATATTTTTTTCTTTAGAAGACTATGATTTGTCCATGTGGGTCATATGAATTATTGTCATGATCACTGTGTTATTTAAGCATCAAACTAGTAGCCCATTTTATATACAGTATAACCCCCCGAAAAATTTTTTTCTTAAAATCTTTGTATTTGCCTGAAGAAAGTCATATAATTGGACATGGCATGATTGAATAATTTAAATTATTCCTTTAAATTATTGTACTATTCTTCATGATTTTATAAATGTTAAAGAAAAAACAGTTCATCAAAATAAGATTTAATGTCATATTTTAATTTGAAGATAAAAATACTAAAATGAAACATGGTTCCTTCAAGAAACTACATTGTTACAAAAGCAATGCCATTTTTTACACACTCTGAATAACATGGAATTTCATAAACGCCTCTGTTTTTTCAGGAAACGGAAGTTACAATTCGACGCACTGTGGTTCTTCGTGGTCTCCCTGTCCTTCTTGGGGACAACCCCTCAGAATTTTTTAAGGTTTGCTTTGTAAGTATAGCTGTAAAATTTTATGATTAATATTTTAACTTTTTTTTATATGGTTAATGAATTTTGACTTTTTTTTTTATGACCAGTACTATAGAAAAATCTAATGTACAGCTCTACTGTCTATTTGATATATTTACCTTATTTATTTTTTTATATTCATATCTATTTAGGACTCAGAAGAAAACAACATTGAGCAGATTCCTGTTGGCATTCTGTTAGTCGACAATGAAGACTCTCCTCACTGCTCTTCGTTGATCCCTGTACGTCCAGTCTCCACTGCTATCATCATACTGTAGAGGGAGGTATTGTTATGGATGATGTCAGGGACCTGCCTCTTGCTGTTTGTCTCTTGTTTGGACTATCATACGCACTCCATCTTGATTACCCAAAGAACATGAAGAACACATTCAACTTCATCCAGCAAGTCATGCTTGATCTGGGATCGAAGTCATTGAAACCAAAACTTCAGACTTTGAAGAACCAGTTATTTGCTTAAATCAACACATTTAAGTCAAAATGATCTGACCTGCAGTTCACATAGCCACTACTGGGATGACATGATTCATGTCATCACACATGTCATAGCAAGAAAAAAATTATTTGTTTAATTCTACTTTTTGAATAGATTCAGTTGTGTTCAGCATTAATCTTTGTTTAATAGGCTTACAATATTTAAGTTATAATTTATATAATTTATTTTCATTGTTTGACATATGTTAATGGATCACAGTATCCTTGTATTATTGTTATTGTGTATCAGTCAGCATGGTCTGCTTAAAAGCACTTTAAATGAGGATTGTGTTATATGAATGTAGAGATGTTTAGACAGCAGAGGTTTTTCATTCAACCGTTCTGTTGACTTTATTTCTGGGATGACAGTTCAGTGGAGCTACATAGTTTTTATAAGACATTCTGCATGGTGTATGGAGTGTTGGATATTTTTTGGTCACAATCTTTAGTATGATAATTTTAAACTTGCATAACTATTATTCTACTATTATTATCTCCCTTCTCAGGTTTCCACATTAGACATGTTTTGTGCTTTTAATTAAGACAACCTTACGGCAAAAGTGATTTGTCCTGATTTTGAAGGTTGCAATTTGCTTTGCTCTTTGCACTTTTGTGTGGTCAATCAAAATTAAAATTGAAAACAATGTTATTGTTTCTTAGAACCAGGTGCAGGAGTGGGATTAGAAATGCTGAGAGAATTTCATCTTTAAAAGTTAATAAATTGTTATTTAGTATTTTGTTTGAAGCAGTTAGCGCTCAGTAAAAAATTATTCTGTGCATTTGCCAGTGAATCATAATAAACCTATGACTGAACAGTCAATTTTGATGCAGGACTTTTCGTTTAGCTTCCAGTGGCAGTCATCCAATAACTGATAGTAATGTGTGTTGATTCAGATTTTCTCAATTGTTTCAGACATTTCTGCTGTAATCAACATTTTGAAAAAATAAATGTTTTGAAGTGATCTAAATGGAGACCTGTGATTTTTACTAGTTGCAATGTATTTGAAACTGTAAATAAAATTAAATAGGAAAATAGCTATTATTTTATTGATAAATTATAATAATTATTGTTATGCTATAGGTTAACTTTACTGGTACCATTCCTCAAATCACAGATTCAGTTAAGTTAATAAAACTTAAATGCTTTAAGTTAATGTGACTGGATACAAGTAAGGAATACTTTTAATACATAAGTAAATATGACTTAAATGATACTTGATATGATAAAGTTAATATTACTTAATTGAATTAAGGCAACGAGTTTGCACAATTTAATTAAGTAAACTTAACAAATTACTTTTTACAGTGAAGAGAGCAGATTTATAACATTTAAGATGATCTAGAAAAGCCAAATAGTGAACAGAAAGACCGGTTTTCCTGTAAAGACGTTTAAGCCGTCTGCCAGTAGCCTTAAGAATATGGAGCTCAGGGGTATACCAAGGAGAAGAGTGAGTGGCGGGGACATTTCTGGTCTTAATAGTATACTGCTGTAGGATTTCAGAAATTGTAGAGTTGTAATTAGATAGTATCACGGATGGAGAAGAAATATCAATGACATCAGAAAGATTTGAAGAGACAATAGAAGTACAAAATGATACAGTGTTAATTGCTTTAAAATTACGATATGAACAAAGTATCGTAATAAGACACTACAAAGTATCGCACCAACACGTGAAAAACATTGCTATTAATTTATAATTGATAAAATGGGTTAATTGACACAATATTTTTCTACAAATTATTTGATTTAGAACATATAACAACATTTGCAAATGTATACAGCCCTTAGTCTATGGCAATGGCAGTGTTGGCCTTATTAAAGGACATTGTCAATGGCCGAATCCGAAGGGAACACATTTTTAGGGATCACAGTGATTTTCTAGCCCACGATGATGACTGGCTTATTAGTCGTTTTAGATTTCCAAGAGCTATCCTCTTGGAGCTCTGTGTTGAGTTGGATTCAAATTTGGAAAGAGAGACAGCGAGGAGCGAGATCGCCGTTTTTTTGTAATGTAATCGACTGCACGCACATTGCTATAAAGGCGCCATCCGAAGACGAATTTGCATACGTGAATCGGAAACATTTCCAATTAATAAATGTGCAAATAATATGTGATGCTCAAATGCGCCTAACAAATATTGTGGCAAGGTGGCCTGGGTCAACCCATGATTCATTCATCCTCACAAACAGCATGGTTGGGATGAGGCTCCAGGGTGGCAGGGTGCGCGATGGGTGGCTTCTTGGTGAGTGATGTATTTAAAGATTTTATTCCAGCTAAGTTTTTTTTAATTTTGTTATTAATTCCGGAGGACAAACTTGCAAATAACAGTTTTTCTCCGGTCTACCTCCGGTAGGAGCACCTCCAATTCACATTCTGTAAAGTTTCTCTTCTTGCTTGTTTTTGCCATTGCTTTTTCGTTTGGTTTTGCCAAAGTGGAGTCATTAACATATTTATACAAAGGAGGAGGCAGGGAGCGGTTTTGTGCTCGTGCATGTGCGCTCAATTTCACGTTAATTCGGATGTACAAAGAGAATATGCATGGGATTCCGTGTACGCAGTGTTTCATACATTAGATTTTTTTACTGTGTACGCACATTTACAGCTTTGTCCGTACGCAATGTTTTAGTATGAATTCAACACAAGTCTTTGTACATGAGGCCCCAGGTATATAAACCAGAGGTGGATTAGTGAAGGTAGAACTTCAGGGGCTTCAGTCAGCGCTGACGTCGTCTGTCAAAGTCTGTCATCAACTGGATTTACTTTTCTCTACTCAGTGTTTGTACAGCACAATTGTTTTGCTTAAATTTGTTATAGTGATGTTTTTATAATCTAAAGAAATGAGCAGAATTTTATTCACCTTCTTCACTCCATTCACTTCTAGATGTAATAAACCCTCCTGCTGTGTCTATAAACATCACTGAGGGGATGTGAAGTGTATTATACTGTATATTAACACTCTATAGTCACATAAACACTTCAGTATAGAGAGGAGAGAAAGATTTAAAAAGAGTTCCACCTCATCTGTCCTTCTGCTTTTAGCTAAATTAGCAAACAAAACTAGAGCGGTGACGTCACAGGAAGCAGTGAGGCGGGGCTCCTCCTACTTCCGGAATCTAAACCGAAAGTCAGAAGTTTGTCCGTTATACAGAGAGACACGAGCGGAGTGAAGCAGCGGATAAAGGTCAGTTTATTACTACTGGATATTACACACACACACACACACACACACACACAGCTTGCTCACCAGGGACAAACTGACCATTTTGATTCATACAAATTCACATTTCATACAAACCTAAATAATTCTTTTGACTATGTAAAGCTGCTTTGCGGCAATGAAAATTGCTAAAAGCGCTATACAAATAAAATTGAATTGAATTGAACAGTATATATAACAGAGAGAGTGTGTGTGTGTGTGTGTGTGAGAAATAAATAATTCGCCAGGCTGGGTGCGGATATATATAAAGTGTGTGTGTGTGTGTGTGTGGCGCTGCAGCTTCTCTACAGTGTCAGTGTTATGGTGCGGTCACACTGAACGCGGTGAGAGCGTCAAAGCGGTGTTATGTGCTGAAATGCCCCCCTGACATGGATTGGCCCCCCTACATAATCACTATCAAATATTATATTAGAACATAAATTTATAGGTTAATGGTTTACAAATTACATGAGACAATAAAATAAAATAAGCAATATGAAAATAAATATGTTGTATATGAAAAAATAGAAATATTAATATTTTTTCATATACTGTACAACATGTATACTTTTAGATTGTTTATTTTATAATAAAAATAGTTTCGTCAAATTTTTCATCATAAACATTATTTATTTTTATTATATATAAATGTTTATTTGCATATTCATGACAAAACACTGAAAAATAAATGTGTTACAAAATAAATATTATACAAGAATTTGTATTAATGATCTTGAAGGCTGTCACGTGCCGAGGGTTTATTATAATAGTAATATCATATTATGATATAATAATAAACCTATGAATTTATGTTCATATATAATATTTGATAGCGAGTATGTGGCGGGGGGGGGGGGGGGGGTTGGGGGTCAATCCATGGCAGGGGGGCATTTTAGCGCATAACACCTGTTCCACACCTGCTACATTAGTCCCCAAGCGAAATGGAGGAGAGATTAATTATTGCAGTAGCGGATGTTTATTAATTATTAATGTTATTTTAATTAAAGACAAAGTCTAGTAAGTGATTCTAATAATGTTATAAGAAGAAATATAACATAATAAATATATAATAAATTAGGCTAGCAATTCACAATGAACAGAAGCCACACCATACAAATGTCTTATAATTGGTTTATTTCTACAATGCAGTTCTTTCTATCAATCAGTTTCTTGTTTTCTTCCACATTTTGGTCTCCACAAGATGAACAAGCTTGATTGCTTTGCGGTCCTTTTAAATACAATAAAGACATTTGATCTACGTCAGAGCTGCGACAGTCTTCGTCGGAAGGGTGGTGAGAGCGAAAGTTGACGCTTTCGCAGCGCGCGGTGTGAACGCAGGGTTAGACTTAATAAAGCCTCAGACAATAAGGATGCTTTAACTACATTTATAATACAGTATAACATAAACAGTATATAATATAAGACTACAGTGTGATGTAGTAGAACACTGTTCATATATGTATATCACTACATCATTTATTAATAGTACTTTATAATACTCGAATTTAAAATCAGTATATTCACTATAACCGCTCCAGCTCTGTTTATCCAGTTAAACCCTCAGACCCCTGGTTTACTCTCATTACTCTAAAGCCCTGAGTTGCCAGGACCAATATGGCGGCCGCGGTGACGTGGAGGGGGCGGAGTCTGAGTCCGCCATGTTAACTCTGAGTGTGGTGGTGGTGTTATTGTTAACGCTGTGGAGACGCTGAGGCGCGCGGACACACAACCCTCTGTACAGGAGACTGAGAGGGGGAGGGGAGGTGTGTGTGTGTGTGTGTGGCGGGGGAGTGAGTGGGGTAATGTGTGTGTGTGAGGGGCAGAACTGTGGAGAGGACAGGGGTAAAATGGAGGAAGGGGCATTAATGAGGAAGTGAGGGGAGGGAACGCCCTGAGTGTGTGTAGTCACATAATAAACTGCGCGTGTTACTGGAGGACTTATACGGGTTATTTTTTCTTGGTTGCTGAACTTCTTTTATCCACACACACACACACACACACACACTGTATGCTTCGGGCGCGGCGCGTTAATGTCTGAGCATGCGCACAAGATACCCACCCAATGGACATAGGGCTCGCGCGCGGAGTTAAAAGCAAGCGTTAATTTAAAATTGAATAGTAACGGTGTTATGCGCTAAAATGCCCCCCCCCCCCCCCCGCCATGGATTGCCCCCTCTTCATAATCACTATCAAATATTATATTAGAACATAAATGTATAGGTTTATTATTACCAAATATGATATTACTATTATAATAAACCCTCGGCACGTGACAGCCGTCAAGACCATTAATACATATTCTTGTATAATGTTTATTTTGTGTCACATTTTTTTTCAGGGTATTGTCATGAATATCCAAATAAACATTTATATATAATACAAATTAAAAATGTTTATGATGAAAAATTGGACGAAACTAATTTTATTATAAAATAAAGAATATAAACGTATACATGTTGTAGAGTATATTAAAAAATATTCTATTTTTTCATATACTACACATTTATTTTCACACTGCTTATTTTATTTTATTCTCACGTAATTTGTAAACCATTAACCTATGAATTTATGTTCTAATACAATATTTGATAGCGATTATGTTGGGGTGGGGGGCAATCCATGGCGCGATTATGTTGGGGGGGCAATCCATGGCAGGGGGGCATTTTAGCGCATAACAACGGAACCAATTCTCAGGCTAAACTCATTCCTATACACCTGAAGATACGCGCTCTCAAATTAATTGTAGTCTATGACTCTGTGTGTGTGTGTGTTTGTGTGTGTGTGTGAACTGGGCCGGACTGGGACACAATTTCAGGCTGGAAATCGCAACCAGTCCCTCCTGTACACCCAAATACATTTAAACTACAGACAGATTTATTTTCCCTCTAATGTATGGTATATACAGAGTCAACCAAAAAAGTGTCCACACTTCAGAAAAAGGAAATCTTATATAAATATTTTAATACTAAACTAGTTGATACTGTATATATACACGATAATATAATATAATAATAATATGATACTATATTAATACTAGCTGTGCCCGCGTCTTTGTTCGCGTGGAATTTTGGAATTGTATAATTATGACAAATCGACAGATATACTTTAACTGACCAGTACATTTTAAAACACTCATAAGTGCATTATTAAAAACTGTACAGCGTCATCGGTTCTATTTTGAGATGAATATATTAATCAATATATATTTTTAATGGTTTCTTATTCTGTATCAGTTATTAGCAAATTTAGAATACGTCCAGTGCCATCTGTGGTCATGAAAGTACAGTGGAACCTCGGGTTGCGGGTAACGCGATTTGCAAGTGTTGTGCAAGATGAGCAAAAATATTTAATACATTTTGACTTGAAAAAGATTTTTTTTTTAATTAAGTAAAGTTAACAGATGTTATTCAGCTCATAGAAAACGTTACTGTGACCTGATATAACTGTTCAGTCTGATCATCTCCTATAGATGTGAAATGTAAAAGTGTTTTGGTAATTATTTTTGTTTTGGTTTATTGCTTTATAGCATTGCTTTAAACTTGATTTATTTTGTTAAGTTTTTTTTTAAATATACAAAACCATATGTAAAAACATACATATAAAAGGTTTTGGCTTGTATACCCACAAACTGTGTTAAGAATAATACATTTTATAATAA
This sequence comes from Clarias gariepinus, assembly GCF_024256425.1. Taxonomy (NCBI): domain Eukaryota; kingdom Metazoa; phylum Chordata; class Actinopteri; order Siluriformes; family Clariidae; genus Clarias; species Clarias gariepinus. The sequence continues at coordinate 1,186,031 of NC_071120.1, read as the reverse complement.
TAATAATAAGAAGAAGAATATATATTATTTTTAAGCATGTTACAAGTACCAAATGACGTTCTACATTACAGTGGAACCTTGCACTGTGAGCATAATTTGTTTCGGAAGCGAGCTTTTATATCAAAACACTCATTTATCAAAGTGAATTTCCCCCAGAAAAATATTGGAAACCCCGATGGAGGGGGTGGTGGTTGGGGGTAGGACAACTTACACACACACACACACACACACACATTTTTGCCAACGGAGACTGTCACTCACACATGACAAAACACAAAAATAAAAATATAAAAATGCTTTAATTTATCTCGTCTTGAAAAACACTTCAGGACCGAGGTTTTACTGTATATATAAAGGGTAAAAAATTAAAAACAGTAAATAATAAAGAATCAAATAGTAGATAATTAGGGTCTGCAAGATTAAATATAATATAAACGGAAATAAAATAAAATAGGATGAGTCAATTAGTGATCAATATTTAGAAGTCGCATAGAGATAATTTTTTTCAAGATAACCCTGCAGTTAGGAAGCGACTACCTTTTCCAAGACCTTTGACAAATATGGTAAGTTAGAAATTAGATGGTAATTATTAAAATCATTAGGATCTAAACCTGGGCCCGTATTCACAAAGCTCCTTAAAATTCTCTCAGAGAGCTCCTATCTTAAAAGGTCCTAGCAGGGAGTCCTAGACTAAAAGTGATTTAGGAACCTTCTCAGAGCAACTCTGAGTAATGAAACTACAGAAACCTTTATCGTAGTGAGGAGGTGTGGTCGCTCCGTTGCTAGGGATGATGCAGCAAGTCAAGGACTGTGCTTGGTTAATAAAAAAAATCTGTAAAGGTCTTAAAATGGCTCTTGGTGAAAATAGAATATATGATAATAGAACAGACAGTGAAATCATAATGTTTGTGTAACAAAGCGGATCTCATGAGGGGCAAACCCGTTCAAAAATGCTTTGCACTGTTCAGAACGGGCAGATCCACAGGCTGCTACCCTGCGGAGTTCTGAACAGGCAGAGGTGCGGCCATTTATACACACGGTTGCCAGGCAACGCCGCAATCAGTGTGAATACACCCCACCTGGCAGCCTGTTTATTTAAGGGTCCTGAAACCTCGGCACTTTGTGCAATCATTTAGGTAGCACCGGTAAGGTATCAGGGCCAAAGAGAAAGAAAGAAAGAAAATACAAGCACGTGGAAAGTCGAGAGACAGAGGCAAAGACCCAGCCTCTTCCTCCCTAAGACACCGGCGAGAGAGAGAGAGCGGCGTGCTATCCTTTAAGCACACGCTCTCGGGCTAAGTGTAAAGTGTACACCAAAAGACACAAACCCCTCTCTTACTCAAATAAATCCTCGGGAAGGGCATAGGTTGCGAGAGGATTTTCAGTTTAATTTTTAGTCTCCAGAGTCCCGTTCGTTCTCGAATAGGTGGCGGAGCTCTGTTTATTTTTGTGTTTTCAGTTCTCTTTTGTTTCCTTTTGAGTTTCCTAATTAATAATCCCACGCCATCTCCAAACGGAAAGGTCTTCCTGTGCGTGTCACAAGCTCTCTCACAAACTCCTATTTTATTGACCCCTCAGAAGCCCTGCGTTAGGGCTCTTATTAATATTATAACATCTTGTGGTGTGGCTCTCCATACCGCACCACGTAACAGTTCGTATATGAAGAAATTGTATATTCAAGACTGCAGGCTACTTCATGCAATGTTTCTGCTATAGGCTAAATATCTTAAAGTTAATTAAAACAGCCAAATGTTGAAATGTGTCTAGTTTTGAAGCAACCGATTTCCACACAGTAGTTACTATATTTAAGTTCTTGCATTTATTTACCAAACTGATTTTATTATTTCTAATCCATTACAGATTGATGGGAGCAAAATGGCTCAGTTTTTACCAGTTTACATGATTGACAGTCTGTTTAAGTTGCACTTTTGGCTGGTATGTTTGTCAACAATCCAAAAAAGATGGAAGGAAGTAAAACAACAAGAAAACCAAATTCGACGGAAGAGCAGCGTTTACTTTTAGCTTTAACTTCAGAGTTTGGAAAATATTACTTCTTTCCACCATTTTGTTCTCTGCTATAGAAACTCTTAAGCCTCTTAACAGTCCTCCTCTCTACTCTTAACAATTTTTATCTTACGAGCTATTTTTAGGGCTAAGATATTTCGTGAATCATTTTTATCTTTACTAAGATTTAGTCCTAAATTTAAGGGGAAATTTTGAGAAAATTCATCATTCTAAAAATTTTCTTAGAATTTCATGACTTTTCAGTGACAATGGAACTACACCTGAAACCAAAGCAGCATTAACTACTGAACAAGAGAGGATGTGAGAAGGTTTGTTGGGACAGGGTCACTTAGAGAGCATTAAGAAAGCATCAATGCCACCTGTCGGTTCACCACACATACCCCTGAGGAGTGTGAAATACGAGGGTACAGAGTGTTAATAAAGTGATAAAGTGCTGCTTATAACAAGGGATCTCAAGGGAAAAAAAGTTGTCTACACTCCACAGCTCAGTTTTGGTCTTGTTCTCCTGGGAAGGTCTTAATGAGAGACAGTTTCATCATCATGGAGCTTGATGGGTTTTACAAACGCACTCGACACAATACTGTTCTTGTAGGAACTGATCCAGAACAGCCCACCTTCATGTCTTATAATAACAACTGAGTGTTAGTGTTGTTATGTAAATACCTAAAGCGATGTGTGTTATTTCATAGTTTTGTAAAAGTCCAGTATTGTTGTAGAATGTAGAAAACAAATCACTAAACAAAACAAAGAAATTTGCAAGTGACCCCAAACTTTTGAGCAGTAGTGTATATAAAATGTATATATAAATAGGATTATTTTAATGTATGTGCCATGGATAATGCCCAGAACTTGTCTTTGATTTACGTGGCTGTACGCATTTGTCTTGCAGTGTGATGGGAAATGTATAAATCTGCACATGATCTGCGGTGCTGTAAGAGTTTAATTTATATCTTCACTGTTGCTAAACAAACATACAGTATCAGTCACCTGTTGCAACAGCATACGACATGTTCATTAGTGGACTAGTTGTATACCGCACGCCATTAAAAAAAAAAAAGGATTCCATTTTTCCATGTCTTTTATGAGCTCTGTGTCGCTCAGTGTTACTAAAGCGTCTCTACTCCACGTGCGTCCCTGCCTGAACACCATTGCCTCACTACTCTTAACCAGTTAGGACATCTCCGGAGCTTTCCTACTTTTTGGTGGAGATAGGAGTGATTTCCTATTTTAAGAATGTTGATTAATTGCTCTTAATCTTACCTCTGAAATTGGGACCAAAATTGTGTCACTATGTTCCTTTTTTGTTCCTGGGCTCGTATTCAGGAACTTCTTTTAGAGCATAGAGTTTCTTCTAGTAATGAATAATAAGAAAATTCTTAGAATTGTGGGTGTTTTCCAGGAAAAAGAGTAGATCTTAGTAATGATAAAAGTTAATGAAACATTTTAACCCTAAAAAGAGCTCGTAAGATGAACCGCGAGAATAGCAAGGAGGGGTTTGTCATATACATAATTAATTAATTTATGTCTCCCCCCTTTTTTTCTCCACAACAACAATCCAGGTCTTCAGACAAGTGTGTCATCCCTAGCCATAGATAATACTTTTGTAAAAGTTCCCAAACTCTCTTGTCTTTTTTAACTGTATTTTCTTTGGCTGCCATCAGCCTCTTTTGAAACAAACTCCTTCGTCTTGCTGTTAAAAACATCCACATGCCGAGAATGAAGAACACCATTCCGTCGATATGCTCCATTGTTGTGTGTTTGTTTGTGGCGCGTTTACGATGACGTCATGGCAGTAGGGGCGGCGCAACTATAACGACACGTGAATAATCCCGCCCACTCTAAAGCGGTACTAAACTGCAGTGGAAACGCAAACCGAGCCGAACTGAGCCGTGCCGAGCCGAGTTGTACCATGCAGTGGAAAAGCGCCATTAGTTTGTTCCTCACTCACACTTGTCCTAAGATTGCTCCTAAATTAAATTTAAGCTAGGACTCCTAACTAGAAGAATTTTTAAGCTAAGTTAGGAGCTCTCTGAGACGATTCTTAGAACGTTTATTGATGTGGCCCCTAAAGTTAATTAAAACAAAAAAATTTGTTCTGAGGGTATGGAACTCCAAAGTGTTCTAAATTAAATAAATAAATAGGACATGATGAAATAAATAACTCTTTAAATAAATAAGACACATGCATGTAATATGAGAATGATATTGTGAAATAATGGAACATATTTTGAAAAAAAGCTTATTATTGTAAAATATATTGCACTCTGCAAATTATTTTTCCCAATAACAGAGATTATTGCAGAGGCATTTTATTTATTTCATGCTGTTTTTATTTCAAAATGTCATTTTTTCAAAGTCAGTTTTTATTTCAAAATCCCGTTTTTCACGATAGCCTATTTATTTCATAATGCGACTTTTCAGCAGAATGAGTCATTCTGTCAATCAGCGCCAGTGGGTGGGACCTGCGCGCCTATTGGCTGATCCTTTAACATCGATTAGTTTCCCTGGATACCTGCTCCGCGGACCGCCGCTACAGCTAACAATAACGTGCTAGCCAGTGGCGGACTGGCCGTCTGGAGTACCGGGGGTTCTCCCGGTGGGCCGCTGGTCAATGTGGCCGGCCCAGTCAGTACGTAAATTTATTTAAAAAATGACGGAAACTATAATATTGCATCTCTTCTTTACGCAGATAGATGAGTGCGTTAATCGTACGGGCGCCGCCGATAAAGTGCGAGTGTTTTGTAACGGCCACCACTATGTTGTATATCACATCATGTATGTACAGTATGTTGTAGATCACATCATGTATGTACAGTATGTTGTATATCACATCATGTATGTACAGTATGTTGTAGATCACATCATGTATGTACAGTATGTTGTATATCACATCATGTTTCTACAGTATGTTGTATATCACATCATGTATGTACAGTATGTTGTATATCACATCATGTTTGTACAGTATGTTGTATATCACATCATGTATGTACAGTATGTTGTATATCACATCATGTATGTACAGTATGTTGCCCTTTATGAGTTGCTGCGCGTGTCCGCTGAAGAGGAGTGCGCATGAGGAGGTGTGTGTGCTTGAGAAGGTGTGTGTGCGCGCATGAGGAGGAGAGAACGGAGCAGGAGCTCAGCTGTGCTGAACCCCCCCCGAAATGCTCTATTGTTTTACCCTTTACTTTACTTTTACTGTATGTTTTGTATTATAATTCTGTGATGCTGAAAAGGCTGATAAAGGTTTTGTGCTGAACGCTATTGTTGGCTCTGAGCTCTTTTTTCCCGGCTATCCGGCCCAGAGCGGCACAGTTTGTGTGCATGTGAATGTATTGTAATCCTATTCCATACATGTTCTGAAACCACGCCCCTATTCACTTTTAATTTACAGAGGGAGAGATATGGATCCTTGGATCGATACAGCAAAGATTGAATAATTGCCATGGATGAAAATTGAAAAAAGTTGGAGCTGAAAAATTACGCGACAAGAAGAAAAAGCTTTAAAAGCAGATACTGTGAAATTCTTCATATTAACAGATTCTGCCATTGGCGTGAGGGGAAATTACAGTTCCACAGGCTCTGATATCTCTAACATTACGGTCAGGGACAGAGAGTCTGGATCCAGCAACCTCAGGGTCAGTGATGATGATGACCAGCACCTCTCCCCTTCTGTACCCGACACCTCTCCCCTTCTATACCCGACACCTCTCTCCTTCTATACCCGACACCTCTCCCCTTCTGTACCCAGCACCTCTCTCCTTCTATACCCGACACCTCTCCCCTTCTGTACCCAGCACCTCTCCCCTTCTGTACCCAGCACCTCTCCCCTTCTGTACCCAACACCTCTCCCCTTCTGTACCCGGCACCCCTCCCCTTCTGTACCCGACACCTCTCCCCTTCTGTACCCGACACCCCTCCCCTTCTGTACCCGACACCCCTCCCCTTCTGTACCCGACACCTCTCCCCTTCTGTACCCGACACCCCTCCCCTTCTGTACCCGACACCTCTCCCCTTCTGTACCCGACACCTCTCCCCTTCTGTACCCAGCACCCCTCCCCTTCTGTACCCAACACCTCTCCCCTTCTGTACCCGAGCCAAGTGAAAATCAACTGAAGAGATAAACTGGAATAAAATCAGAGGCAGCATTAGCTCGGGCTAGTAAACTAGTTACTCATTTTAATTATTATTGTAGACAATATTAATTCAAAATAAGGCTGAGAAAATATTATTTTGAATTAATATTGACTACAATAATAATTACTATCATGAGCTGATGCTGCTACTAATTTTACTCCAGATGACCTGTTCATTTTGATTGGCATCATTTTCACTCTGGTAGAGAAGGGGAGAGGTGTTGGTCATCATCAGCAGGCACTGGTTCATCAACACTGACCTGCTGCACTTACAGCTTACACTGATGAGTGGTGTATCTTACACTGACTGTATCAAGATGATCCCTAAAAGATATTGTCTTTATAGTTTTATATGTTGTTTGTCTTAATGTTCTTTCCTTTGTTTTACAAATATGACCCAATATACACTACCGTTCAAAAGTTTGGGGTCACTTGCAAATTTCTTTGTTTTTGTTTAGTGATTTATTTTCTACATTCTACAACAATACTGGGGATTTCAAAACTATAAAATAACACATATGGAATTAGGTAATTACGTACCAACAACAAAAACAACAGTTAGTTGTTATTTTAAGACACAGAGGTCTTTCTGTAATAGTTCCTGCAAGAACAGTATTGTCAAGTGCATTTGCAAAATCCGTCAAGCACTATAATGAAACTGGCTCTCATGAAGGCCGTCCCAGGAGGGCGAGACCAAAACCTACCTCTGTCTCAGACGAGAAGTTCATTTAGAGTTATCAGCCTGAAAAATGACCAATTAACAGCACCTGAGATTAGAGGCGTTATGAAGTCTTTACAGAGCAGAAGTAGCAGAAACATCTCACCATTAACTGTTCAAAGGAGATTAATGCATTTTTTGGACTTTAGTCAGTTCTGCTCATTTTAGCAGATCAGATGGAGATAGATAATTTACCAGTAGACACTGTACTGCCACCTACTGCATAGAATTCGTATTGCACCTAACTCGATACTTCATGCGCTATTACGTACGTCTGAATAAAGGAGCAACCAATCACACAGCTGGCTCCGCCCTATCGCTCTAGGTTGACAGAACGACTCATTCTGCTAAAAAGTCGCATTATGAAATAAATAGGCCCTCGGGAAAAACAGGATTTTTAAATAAAAACTGACTTTGAAAAATTTACATTTTTAAATAAAAACAGCAGGAAATAAATAAAATGCCTCTGTAATAATCTCTGTTATTGGGGAAAATAATTTGCAGAGTGCAATATATTTCACAATAATAAGGTTTTTTTCAAAATATGTTCCATTATTTCACAATATCATTCTCATATTACATGTATGTGTCTTATTTATTCATAGAGTGATTTATTTCATCATGTACTATTTATTTATTTAATTTTGAACACTTTGGAGTTCCATATGAGGGGATCTGAAGTTAAAGCAATGTTGCTAAAAACAGAATTGTAATGTGGAGGCTCATTAATCGTGCAAATAAAAAGCAGCAGTTTATCCAGAGTTTGACACAAACACAGTGATTACCGCTAAATGTTTAAAAGCTTAACCTGTAAAAACTCCTGTGCTGCACCGTGTTCTCCTTAACCTCCTCAACCTTTTAAATATCACCCCAGGGTTCTTTACAGGGTCTCTATCACATTATAAAGGATAATACACACCCACAACACAATTTATTAGTCACAGACAAAAAGACTTGCAAATAGTTTTATACACAATCCATTAGACTTCTGGATAACACTTTATTATCCTTAAATACCTAAATTTCTGTGTAACTTCTATGTCTTCTCTTATGTATATATATTTACATGTTGTATGTACAGTATGTGTGTTCCTGTGTGTGGTCAGGGAGCCCGACAAAGTGAGAATTTCATTGTACTGTTTAAACTGCTGTTTTTATCGTGTACATGATAATAAACTAAACTAAATATATATTAAAAGAAGATTTGTAACTGTATATATTAAATCTGGTTTAATTCTGTGATTAATAAAAAATAAATAAGCAGAAGAATTAAAGTCTGTAGTCTGTGTCCCATCACATTAAATCTAACGAAATAAATAAATCTTTCCTTTTCATATTATTACTAGAAATTAAAGAGGAAGAGCAGAACTGCAGGAGGGAAGTGTCAGAGCTTTAGCGCCCCCAGTGGCCGTGTAGAACGGTGCAGCGGTGACGTCACATGAAGGGAGGAGGTCCTCCTACTTCCGGAATCTAAAGCGAAAGTCAGAAGTTTGTCCGTTATACAGAGAGACACGAGCGGAGTGAAGCAGCGGATAAAGGTCAGTTTATTACTACTGGATATTACACACACACACACACACACACACACACACACACACACACACACAGAGTATATATAACAGAGAGTGTGTGTGTGTGAGAAATAAATAATCCACCAGGCTGGGTGCGGATATATATAAAGTGTGTGTGTGTGTGTGTGTGTGTGTGTATATGGGTGTGGTCTCGCAGGCCCGTTCTATCTCTCTCTCTCTCTCCTACACTGTTCTCTCTCTCTCTCTCTCTCTTTACTGTATTAATGAACTCTGTGCTGTTTCTCTCTGTACACTCACTTTTATTCAGTGTTTAAACACAAAGCGGAAGCTCTGATCTGGGGTGCGTTTCCCAAAAGCATCGTTAGCCAACTATGGTCGCAAGTTCCGTCGTTACCAACATAGTTCAACAATTCGGTGTTTCTCGAAACCATAGTTCAAACGAACATTCGCAAACAGCGTCGCAAACTTACGTGGTTGGAACTACAGCCTTCGACCTGTGGTTAGAAGCATAGTTCCTTGCCGCGGCTGGGTGTGTTCTATTCACAGTTCACGACCCTACGCCCTATTAGTTTCTAAATATTTTCCCAACCACTTTGAGCGATTTGGAAAACTTAATGTTTTGGTGCTTAGATATTAGGCTATTCGTTTTTCGGTTATTTTAATTACAAATTCACTTTGAAACGATATAACAGCGATACCATCGCAATTATTCCCCCTTCGAAGTGCCCTACGAAAGCATTATTTATGTTCCGGTTGGAACACAGCCTTCGTTTCGTTTGTGCGAAGAAAAGTTTTTAAGTGATTTTTTTTTGTTGTGCTCTCAGAAGTAGAAGTAGAATATGGACTATTCATAGGTAAAAAAAAATTAAAAATTATATATATATATATATATATATATATATATCCTCATCATATATATCCTCATCAGAAGTGTCATCTTCCTCATCCACAGCAGCACCAGAAAGATCCTCTTCCTCATCAAAAAGCGGGAACTTTTCTTTGACTGCAATGTTGTGGAGAATTACAGTAACTATTACATAGCAGCTTTTGGAGGGGTTCAGTTTCAGGCCACCACTGGACTTGTTTGTTTGGTCACACTTGCAAAGTCCCTCCACTTGTTTCTGACTTCCTCTGGGCTTCTCTCATACCCATTTCCAGAAGCATAATTTTTTTTTTTTTTTTTTGCGATTTCATTCCATGTTTTTTTTTTTCCCCCAGAATTTGTAACTGTGTTTTTTTAATTTGGAGAAAACAAGATTTGATTGTTTCCCACCTCCTCCAAAAGAACTGCAAGCTCTTTTGTAGTAAATTTTGGTTACCGTGTCATTTTTTCAGATCAACTCTCATTAAAACATGGCTTTACTGTATGTAAAGAGACTTATATAGGAAATGATCTTAAGCAAAATAGGTAACAGGTGTTCACAACACAATCCCAGCATTTTCAAAACCCATAATTTCTTTTTATTTTAATTGTACTTATGTATCAATACCAAATAAAAATGAGTTCAAATGAAATATAACTAAAAGTTATAGACTTTGTTATTCGAAAAGAGCACATTTAAACTGTGTATGCCTATATATGTTTTATTTAGGGCTGCAACAACTAATCGATAAAATCGATAATTATCGATAATGAAATTCGTTGTCAACGAATGCCGTTATCGATTAGTTGGGCTGCTCACGTCATTGAGGCGCGCGACCACAAGATGCACAAATACACACAGATACACAGCTGCTCGCGCAATGGAGGTTACAGAAGCGCCGGTGCTGTGTCGAAGTTGGTTCCCCCATCAGGATGCGTTTTTTTAGCCCCACCCCCGTGAAAAGGGCACAGGGAACGCGCATTTAGGAGAAGGCTCGCCCGCGAAGGGTTATGCGCGGACCACTGAGCTTCTACGGAACCCAGTAAAGGCCAAAAAGGACAGTTAGCGTTTTTTAATCCCATGACGAACTCTAGCCATCAGGATGCGTTTCCCTTGTTATCTTGGACATATTTAGAATGATGAACCTCGGCTAAGACACTTACTTCGACACAGCACCGGCAGGAAAAAGCGCGCGCCCCGAGTCCTCAAAGGTTTGATAGCAGTTCACATTAAACTCCTCTAAGAAGACGGTAACCTGCACGCTCTATGTAAGACCGAGCCTTTACGGCATGTCATGCACGAACACTTAAAAAGAAAACATGTTGGTGTTACGGATGGCGAAACGTCAGCAGGGTCAGTAAAAACTGTATCTCTTCATCGTGTAAAAGTTGTATAGTTTAAGTGCTTTTGTTTAAACTGTTTGCTAACTTCGGGACAGTTGCGCTAGATCTGTTCACGTGCTACTCACTAGCATCACATTGCGCAATCACCTCATGAGCAAAAGTGATTAGTTAAATGGCGCTAATTTAGATTATCTTAAATTACACGGTGCAAATAACAGTCGAATATTACATTTAGTGATTGTTGTGGTTTTCAGCGAATGCAAATAACAGTATATTTGTCACTATTAGCTTTTTGCATTTCTACAGTTTTTTTATAGTCCACTACAAAGTTAACTTGTAATTTACTGTGGTTTTACTTATGCATACATCATTTTATTATACAGAATTACATTATTTTAGCTGTTTATATCTTATAAACTGAATATATCAGTGTATTTTTTAAACTATATATAAACTGTATATATTATATACTACATTTCATTTAAGGTTTAAAATGTCAAAATTAAAGATTATTAAACTCTATATGTGGCTTTTGCATTTTTAAAAGTTTATTTTTATACATAAATAATACCCTGATTTATGTTTTTTTTAAATAGTTATAAGCAAAATATCAAATTTAAGAAGCGGTTAGGTTTTATCCGATTAATCGATTAATCGAAAACATAATCGTCCAACTAATCGATTATCAAAATAATCGTTAGTTGCAGGCCTAGTTTTATTGTACAAATAATGAATGTTGCGTTCGTGACATTATTACACCACTTCTGCGTAACGTCACTGCGAAAGCGCATTGAATGCGAGCCAAAGAGAGAGAAAAAACACTTAACAGTAGGGGGCGATATGTGCCTATGGCACTACTCCACCATTGTATCAAAGAAGAAGAAGAAGAACGACAGATTAAACCAACATGGTTCTAACGATGGAAGTGCGACGCAGGTACTATGGTGTTGGGAAACACTCGTGACTAGTTAGTTATTTTCTTCAACGTTGCATCGTACAACGGTGGTTAAGTAAAGAGCTACATCGTTGTACGGGAAACGCACCCCAGATCTCTTTCCTCCTTCCACACATGGCAGTAGATCTCCAGTAGATGGCGCTGCAGCTAAATAAATATCTAGCCTTAGACAATAAGAAAACTCTTTTTTTGAGCTTCAAAATGATTTTATTTCTTTATTCATAAGAAATGTCAGTGTAAGTCCCGGTTTGACTTGAACACTCCTCAGATATTATTTCCTCACTCTATAATATCTCTATATGAGCTGTTTGTGATTGTAATATATGTGTAAAAGTTGTGTATATACAGTAGGAATGTATATATTATTATAAATAAAACAGTTAATATTATTTACACTCAGGTGATTTACATTAAGTTTATTAGTAATAATAATCAGAGTGTATCTATCAGTTATTACACACCGGGGGGAGGGGGGTAGAGGGGTAGAGGGGTGTAACTGGGGAACTCACCTTCAGTGAACTGACAAAAAAAACAACATGTTTTAACTTAGTGTTATGACCTGAAACACTGGATATGAAGGTTAACACACACAACATGAGGAATGTTAACTATTATAAGTATTACACTCACCTGTTTTACCCACTACATCATATTATAAAGAGATAACAGATACACACACCTTTATAGTTTATCTTAGGATGGGAAAACACACACTGTTTATAATTTATAGTTATTTTTTGTATATTTATCTATAGTTTTATAGTTTATACAGTCATTGTTTCATATAAAAACAGAGTCAGCCAAAAAAAAAATTTACACACCAGGGGCGGACTGGGACCAAAAAGTGTCCCTGGACCCACAGCAGCACCACATCATAATACATTGGCTCATTAATGTAGAGATAAATGTTTAACACCAGGTACAAGTGTAACAATATAACACAATACAGAAATCAATGCTATTTAAACATGTTATTTGAAGTATCACTGAATATATATTGGGTCATACTGTATTAGTAAAACAAAGAAACGAAGGAAAGAACATCAAGACAAACAACATATAAACCTATAAAGACAATATTTTAAAAGGAATGGCAATAAAACTGAACAGGTAAGCTGAAATAAAATCAGTAGCAGCAGTAGCTCACGCTAGTAAACTAGTTACTTATTTTAATTATTATGGTAGTCAATATTAACACGAAATAATGCTGAGAAACATTATTTTGAATTAATATTGACCACCATAATAATTACTAGCACAAGTTAATGCTGCTACTAATTTTATTATTTTATTCCAGCGTATATGTTCAGTTTGATTGTAATTCGTTTGACTTGGCTCTGGTAGATCAGGGGAGACGTGTTCCCTCTCTCCTTTCGTAAATTAAAAGTGAAGGGGGCGGGGGGGAGGGGGGTGTTTCAGAACACGGATGGAACAGACCAAACAGACTGTGTGTGTGTGTGTGTGTGTGTGTGTGTGTGTGTGTGTGTGTGCTCTGAACGCTTCACACCACATCAGTGTGTGAAAAGAATCACAATCAAACTGAGCAAATAGCCTGGAATAAAATCAGTAGCAGCATTAACTCGTGCTAGTAATTACTATATAGTCAATATTGACTACCATAATAATTAAAATAAGTAACTAGTTTACCAGTGTGAGCTACTGCTGCTACTGATTTTATTTCACCTTACCTGTTCAGCTTACCTGGAACAAACGTACACTATGGGCTATTTAGGGGCACGTGTCTTTAAGTATAAAGGATTTTAAAACATTTAGTCTGCCCAAGTGAAAAAAAAGTTCACTGAGTATATTAAATCCAAGCATATTTAAGTATACCTGCAGCAGACTAATGACTAGTATACTCAGTGTGCTATTTTGGAACAAAATAACAAAATGTATTTAAGTTGTAATTAAATTGTACAAAAGCACAATTTTAAGTGTATTGAGTATACTTTTATGTGCTAAAGTGAAACAACTTTAAGTATACTTAGTACACTTAGTGTACTACTATATATATATATATATATATATATATATATATATTATACCAAGTATACTTAGTGACTCCCATAGACGCTATGCAGTGCAGTAGATTCTAAAGCATGAACGACTCAGACTAGAAGATATGATGGTGAGCTGCTCATTCTGTTTATTTAATTTTTGATCAAAAGAACGAAATGAAATAAATGACGCAAAAATAGATATGTTCATTTTGATGAACAAGATTCAAAGAACCGAGTCACATGTGAAGTGAAAATGTCCTCCAGAGCTGGTAGTTGTGTTTTATAACTTCCTCTGCAGATCTGATGCTTCTCTTCTGGGCCTTCATATCCGCTGCAGAACTGCTGCTGTACCACACAAGAATATCAGGATGCTCTCCACAGAGCAGGGATACAAGGACAGCAGGTGTTGTGACAGGTTGATCCTCCTGAGAACTCTGTAGTAGTCGCTACTGTGCTTTCCTGATCAGCCAGTTTGTGTTGTGTGTCCTGGTGAGGGACTCAGAGGTTTGTGTGCCAGGAACTTGAAGGTCAAAACCCTCTCCATTCTTCACCTCTTATCTTCAGAAGCTCAAGGCCCAAGTTGGACATCTTGTAAAACAAGAAGGATAGTATTAACTACAGAAAAATAATTCACAGATTAATTAAAGAATTATTAAAGAATAATTCAACTTGCACACTGTATGTTCCTGTTATTTTTCTTCCAGAAGTAGCAGTGTAGTGTGGAGGGCTGTGGAGATGGCATCATCTATTGGTCTGTTTGGTCTGTATGCATATTGATGTAGGTCCAGAATGATTGGAAGAACAGGCTTTCCATCACTATTGGTGTCAGTGCCACTGGTCTGTAGTCATTAAGTCCCATTATTGCAGTGTGTTTGGGTAGTGACACTAGTGTGAATGTTTTGAGACAGGTGGGGACAGAGCACTGTTGAATATTGTATGTTTGTAAGGACCTCTGCCAGCTCGATGGCGCAGTCTCTCAGAACCCGTCCCAGGAGACATCAGGGCCTGCTGCGTTCTGTATATTGACGTGACTGATGGTGCGTTGTACCTCAGCAGTGTGCAGAGTGAGTGTCTGGGTATTTGTAGCCGGTGTTGTCTCTGTCTCTGTAATGTCTTACTCATGGCAGCCAAAGAAATGATTGATCTCTTCTGCTGGTGCAGCACTATTGTTGGTGACTACGTTGTTGTTACTGTAGTTCTTTGGGATGTGTTGTATCCCTTGCCATGCACGTCTTGGGTCCAAGCTGTCAAAGTGTCTCTCAATCCTGTTGGCTGCTTCGGTGTCTCTGATGGCTCTCTTCAGTTCCAGCCTGGTGATCTTGTATCATTGTACTTCACTGGATCTGAAGACTATGTTACAGGCCTTAAGCAGGAGTCTGATCTCCCAGTCATCCATGGGTTGTTGTTAGGATACAGATCTGTTTGGTGGTAGTGACAGTACAGTGGATGTGTAGGTGTTCATGTCATCGTCTTTGAACATGGACCAGTCAGTGTGATCAGAACAGTGCTGAAGCTGGTCAGATACTCCCTTACACTTGAATTTCTTGAACAACTGGTTTCCCTGAGTTGATAGGTGATCTGTATGCTGGATACAAAAACAGAGAGATGTGACCCAGATGAGGGAGAGGTACTGAACTGAACCCCATGCTTGATCTCACTGTATACATGGTCAAGTGTATTTCCTCCACTAGTGGGCCACAGAACATGCTGGTAGAACTTAAGCAGCACAGTTATCAGGTTTGCTTGGTTAAAGTTCTTGTTTTGACGCAGAGCGTCACCTGATCACAACTGAGCCAACGGTTTTTCTCTCTTGTGCTGTGGAATTGTGGGTAATCGTCTCCCCTGCTGGGTCTCTTACTGGTATAATCAACATCCATGCACATGTGTACTGTTTACTATAACACTGTGATCATGTGTGTGTGTGTAAAACATATTTTATTTTGTGTCTGTATGTTTGTGTGTACAGCGCGCGTGTACTGTTTATTATAACACGTGTGTACAGTGTGCGTGTACAGGTTATTATAACACAGGTGTGCGCCCGCATGTAAAGCAAAAGAAATTCTCATTAGAAAGTAAGTTTCTGCTGATCCACACAGTAATGTAGTGAACTAGTGACGCTGTAACTGATGGTGGTGTTGTGTCTCCTCAGACATGCAGTCCTGCAGCGTCCATCACTGTGTCCTGTTCTTACTCACACTCACATTCACCACTGGTAAGTCTCGCTACACACTCTACACTATACACACTCTCACTATACACACTCACATTCACCACTGGTAAGTCTCACTCTACACTCACACAACACACTCACTGTACACTATAACTGTACACTCTCACTCTACACACACTATACACTCTCACATCACTGTGTCCTGTTCTTACTCACACTCACATTCACCACTGGTAAGTCTCACTACACACACTACACTATACACACTCTCACTACACACTCTCACTACACACTCTAATTACACACTCTACACTCTCTCTGCTCACTCTCACAGTTCTGTAGTGCACTAGATGAGGTTTGGGATACAGCCCTGAGTTTCTCTCTGAGTGTGTGTTCCCTTCACACCTGCAGCAGTCAGATTAATACACACACTGGAGAAGAGTGCAGGACTCTCACTGTATTTTACATTTAAGGATAAAAATCATCTTTATAGTTTTGTTCTTGATATAAAGTGTTTATTCTCTCTTTCAGATCCTGGATCAGCTGCTGAGTTTCCTATTTATGCGAAGCTCCATCAGCCTGTGACTCTCCCATGTGGAGCTCAGTGTTCTGGTCGGGCCAAATGGAGTTTGGACAGTAATAGAGACGACGTCTTCGCTCGGTGTGATCAGACATCATGTAGATCACTGAAGGACGGATATGAAATGTCTTATGATCAGGTTAAGAAGGGAGATCTCTCTCTCACCATCACTAAAGCTGATTACAGTATGAGGAAGACGTACACGTGTGAGTGTGATCTCTCAGACTACGCTACTGTGCGCCTCAGAATCTCCCGTAAGTGTGTTTATCTCTTCTACTGCTGATAAATCCTTCACTCTTAATTATTGGGGTCACATTCAGAGTTAAGGACACAGTTAGGGTTTAATCACACACACACCCACACAAACACACACACACAGACACAGTTCCACACACTGGGGGCGGGGCTTATCTATAACAGGAGTGCGTCTCACTGTCGATTCTCAGTATGTGTTTATTGTGTGAATGAGGAGCGGTGTGAAGTCCAGCGCCACCATCTGATAATTTGATGTAACCACAGTATGTCATGTTGAATATGAGGTTTTGGCTTTAAACACACACACACACACACACACACACACACACACACACACACAATCGAACATAACTCACACATAATATTAAATCAATAATCATGAATTCTCTAATATGATGCTGTTCATTAATTTAAAAACAGATTTTATTCAGTAAATCAGAGGTACACCCTGGACAGGGTGCCAATACATCACACTGGACACACCGAGTCTACACTGATGTTAATTCATTATGACCCCTGGAGAGTTCGGGACAGGACAGTACCGGCTGCTTACAGCCTCTTTTGGGCTCTGTGTGAGTTCTGACGTGTTCATCAGCGTCGTTAATGTCGAGAGGAAAATTGGAGCAGATTCAAAAACTTCCTCTGTCCACTCCCGACATTAACACCTCTGTAACACCTTATTGATTCTCATAATCCGTTATTGATTTATTATCGGTTCTTAAGCATTAGTACCACCTCCTCACCTGATCTGCAGCATTCAGCAGCTAAACATCCTCATATTCAATGTAGATGAAAGAAATGAACTGACTGAATGACTGAATTAACAAAGTGATATTTAAAGGAATACACTGATGATTAAATATGATTAAAAGATATATTACATGCTATAATACACACACACACACACACACACACACACACAATAAAGATGGGTCAGGAGTGGATGGATCAGGGGTCACTCAGTGGTTAAGGTGTCGGTCTACGGTTCAGAAGATCCCAGGTTCAAACCCCACAACCACCAAGTTGCCACTGTTGGGCCCTTGAGCGCGGCCCTTAACCCTCAACTGCTCAGATGTGTAATGAGATAAAAATGTAAGTCACTCTGGATAAGAGAGTCTGCTAAATGACGTAATGTCCAGTGGAGAAAGTTATTCCAGAGGTCTGAGTTATCAAAAGTAACACAAGTACATCATGTGTATTAGATATTTATTGTGTTAAATTTACTGAACGTGTTTCTCCTGATGAAGCTGTCTGAGATAAATCACTCACTACACACTCCAGTGACACCAACAGATAACATCTAGAGCAGAGGGAAAGTAAACCAAGCAGTGTGTTAATAGTGTGTGTGTGTGTGTGTGTGTGTGTGTCTGAACAAGAGAGAAAAAACATCATATCTGTAAGATTATACACAGTGAAAGATTCATCACCCCCAGATGATGAGTGTAAGATCATAACAGCTGGTTCCTCTGAGTGTGTGTGATGGTGTCATGATAGTGATGATCATTTAACACTCTGGTGCACCTGAATGTGTGGAACACAAAACTGTTATTGATAACACCTTGAAAATTTTATCTGTAATTATGAAAAAAAAAATGCTAAAAGTATGTGATCTCAGTAACTCCACTCTAGATCTCTAATGTGGATCTCAGTAACTCCACTGAAGCAGCTGTGTAACCCGTCTCTGAACACCAGGAACTTTCCCCACATAAACACTGATGTAACCTTTGAACTTTCGTTCTTTGAATAAATCCAGCTGAATGTTTTTTCTCCTCAGCCGTGTCCTCAGCAGTTCAGATGAGTCCTGGTGAAGATCTGAAGCTGGATTTGTCCGTACCAGAGCCAGTGGAGGTGATTTATAGAGGGAGTGTCTCAGCTGATGATGTACAGATCTGCACTGTGACTAACAGAGCACTACAGTGTAAATCTGAATACACACCCAGAACATCACTCA